>NW_018233583.1:0-18705 GCF_001263595.1 Phalaenopsis equestris
TTCCAACGGGCAACTCCTCCAACCAAAAATAGTTCCGACAATGTTGTTCTAATCAACTTTAACCCTCCATAATGGTTGAACTAAAACTTGTCATTTAAACCTTTAAACCTTATACTTTAGGACTGTCACTTCGTCAAGGAACTTGGAGCTAGTACCGTAGGTAGCACAACAAGGATGCACAGAAAAATAACTTTGAGAGAGCAAACAGAACTACAATAACATGAGGATCTACAACAACAATCTCCTTCCTTAGAATTAAAACAAGACATATGACTTTGAGGTAGTCTACGAAGTGCGACATAAATCCTCAACTTTATCTTTAGGCCTTTGCAAAATTATGTTGAGCAATCTAAGCCCTAACTCGTCTTAGGTTCTGAGGTTGTCACTTGTTGTGACATAAACCTTCCTTTCTTCCACGCTATTTGTATGATTGTGTCATACAAATGTAAGCACTATATAATAATACTTGTCAGGATGAAACATTTAATTTATTTTCACCAAAATTGAAGCCAAACTATAAGATAACTTAGGAAGTCACTGAGGTTCTCCTCAGGATCCGTGGTATCCCCTAGTCTTTCCTCCTTTGGATTCCATAACAAAATATTCTAAATTTGAGCCTTTCTTATTTGACATTTCTTGGTCTGATCTTTGAAAATTTCTACTTTTTGAAATTCTTAAAGGCATGATTTTATGATCTAAATTGATAGTTTTCTTAAGTAGCTTCAGTCATTTAAGATGTAATTAACTATAGGGACTTGCACTTATAGGAAATTTTAAGAACTAAGTTTAATATAAACTCTTTCTAATCTTCCATATTAGGTAGGGGAATTTGTCAGCATATAAAAAATTGTTTGCAGACTAAATGGATGTCATAAATTTTTTAGTTTATTTAATCGAGCTTCACTGTAAGCGATATGTCTATTCCTTAGGATAGGTATGCCACTTGCGTTGTTGTGCTCGATCATTTAAACTATTGTCTATATGAATTCATTCGGTCTCATATTTTCAAAAATTAAAATATTAATTTTTTAAAAAATAAAACACTATTTTTCAAAAATCCAAATTTATATATATACTAATTTAAATTTAAAGACTTTAAGAAACACACACACACACACACACTTTTCTCAGCCGACAGAGGAATGCGGTAACTCTTAAAACCAACTTACAGAAATTCTCCTTAAATTTCAATTTAAAAAGGCAAAAGATTTAAAATGATATGCTTACTAAAAAATTACTACTAAAAGAGCTTAAAAGGAAAGCAACAACCAAATGTAACAGCTTAACAAAATATAACAACTAGTTTGGATATTATGGAAAACAATAGATTTTAATCGATTTAGGATTCAAATGATTTAAGACAAAATTGAGGTATTGTCATAATTAGAAGCAAACCTTATTTTTTACCCCCTTTTGGTGCTTGCAAAGAACATTAGCTAACTTAAGGTCGATTCCTTAACATCTCGACTCCACAACAGTGTTATCTAACCTCTCACCTCTAGATGCCCCTAGCCCATGCCATGGTAATGACTGAATCCCAACAACAAGGTATTAAAACTTAAGCCAAAATGATAAGAATCTAGCCTGCCACTCTAGATCTAACTAATTCGATGCCCATTAAAACTTATATTCCTATTTATTTGCACTCCCCCTTAGGTGATCGCATTGGCTCTTCCTTGAATGAAGTGTGGTATCCACTAGTTGGGTGAAATCATAGCCCTTCCGAGTCATTATATTTCTCAATGGATTTTGTCCTTACAAGTGGCCAGTTTGCAAAGTAAATAAAGATTCAGTGAAAATACCATCATAATTTTTAAAAGTAAATAAGGAATCTTTAAATCATTCTCATCCCACAAGATTAAGTCCCATATGCAAGAAGAAAGAAAGGAAACTACTCCAAATTCATGGAGATTAAACAAAAATAAAATATTTGCATTGAAATACAAGTCTTACAACAAAAACTCAAACACAAATATAAAGTACCTTAAGTCTTCTCCCCAAGAAAACTAATGGAGTTTCCTCTAAGTAATCTCCAAACTTCTTCACAATAAAACACACTCACACTTACACTTGAACACAAAATATGAAAAACAGAACTCATTATTGCCGCCCAATTGAAGTTTTGAGGCTCCAACAGGTCTCTAAATTCTGTGAAATCCTTCTCATTAAATAGAAAATAAAAAAAATCAAGGGTTTCTTCAAGCACCCCTCCAAAATTTGGCCAAATTCAATATATCTTCTAGAAAGAGAATTACTAGCACTATAGTGCCCTTCTCACCCATCTGTGGTGCTATGACGCCAAGAGGTGGCATTCATGCGCTACAAAAAAATCATCATTTTTGCTCCATCTTTTTTCATTTTCTTTAAATGTCCATTCCGTGTACCTGAAACAAAAAACATGCAAAATACATTCCTCTAAAGTGCAATATCATAAAAAATGTACATAAAAGACTTATAAAACATGCACTAAAAATAGGTTAATTTGAGGTGGGTCAATTCTCCCAAATTTAAATGTTACTTGTCCTCAAGTAACTCCTTATACTATATATAAAATTTATAACATGTGGTAGCAAATTTAACTTAAAGAATTCTGTAATTTTTGCTTTATAAATGTTATTGTGAAACTTTCAGAAAATTTTTTTAACAACTCAGATTAAAAACTAAAGTACAAGAACATATAGTAGTCAAGTTTAAAAGCTATGATCTTATATTTATTTCAAAAATAACTATAATTAGTCATACTGAAGATACTTAGGAGAAACACATGAAAAAGAATTGCATGAGAACTTTATTAGTAAAGGTGCTAATACTTCTAAGTCTAAGTTAGAAATGTAACTAACTTTCTTTCCTTAACATGATTCAAATAGAGCCAATTATTGACTAGGCATCTCCTCACATATATATTTTTTTCTTTTTTTTTCTTTTCTTTTTCTTTTTATTTTTTGGATCATTTTTAATCCTTTCTTTTTCTCTTTTTTTCATATGTCATGTAAGGATTACTATATCTGGATAGCCTTTAATGATTTTGAACTCCGCTATCCTCCTCTTAAAGTTAAAAATATCTCACATTTCTTTACTTTAACAAATGCATATTAGTTTTAAAAATTTTTCATAAAGTCTTAAATTTTCTTTTCAAGTATAAATCTAAGATCCTTAATATTTCCAAAAATACAATATTCTTTACTTTAAATAGCGAAAGCATAACTCTAAATCCTTCATACTAAACAACTTAATTCAAGAATTATAAACTTTATTATTAAGAACTTTTACTTAGGTTTTCTACAATTTTCAAAAAATCAAAAACATAGTTTTTTAAAGTTAACTCTACTACAGGTTATGTTTAATTTTTTTTTGAAAATTACAATTCGTGAGGACAAAATAAAGTATAGTTTAAAAAGAATTTTCTCCCCTCCCCCAAACTTAAATTTTTAAACTAATTTAAAGAAGGAAAGTTCATGAAGAAAGAACAAAATTTAAAAATTTAAAAACATGGAAACTAATGCTGGCACAAATAGGAAAGACAAGTACTGAGTAGTGATAAACATAAGATTAACATGCATAAAAAAATAAACACTACTCTAGCATTTAGATTGGAGCAGAAAATAAATATTGGAACTACTAGTTTAACATAAACAAAAACTAAATACAAGCATCTCTAACACAAATACAAAAAATCACAAACATAACATAGTCCAAATACTCTTTCACGTCAAAGAAAAGAAAGAAAGAATGCACAAACTAAACATCAACATCTTCATCATCTCCAACATCATCATCACCATCATCATCATCATCATCACCCAGATCTATGTCCTCATCCATCTCAGAAGTCCGATATGGTGTAAAAGTAGGGTAAGCAGGAAGGCAAGCAGGAAATTCCAGAGAATGGTCACCTCCCACATATCTCCTCATAGCCTCATTATAAGCAAAATCATACTCAACCTTCCTCATCATAATCACTATGATACAAATGAGATTGAATCCCTTTCAATTGATTATGTAGAATTATGTAACTTTATGATATGTCCTTGTTGAAGCATCATTTGCTCCATAAGAGAAAGTAGAGAAATAGACTCAAAAGCAGATGGTCTAGGAGCAGAAGCAGGAGCAGAAGTATAAGCTGAAGTAGAAGGTATGTTAACTGTAGTCGTATGTCTAGTCCCAAAATGTCTTTCATATTTTTCCAAATTTCTTTTTCCAATGGGTTTATGAGATGGCAAAGTTTTTTTCCTAAGTCTCATACTTCACTTCAGATCTAGCGCACAAAGTAGATAAGGGATGGGTAGCTCAAACCTCCTGTAGTTCCTCCTCTCGAGGAAAAAAACATGTTGGAATAAATGAGGGAGCCAATGTCAATAGGTTTCTTCATCTAAATACAGTAGTTTAGAGTAGTTCTCTCATGGGTTACCTCACTAAAATGGTTGGTAGGTACTAATCTACCAGAGATAAATAGTGTCAGGCTCCAGAATGAACATTAAGTTTTTAAAAAGAAAAGTTCACTCGTCGCCCATTCTTAATCTTCCAAACTCCATTTCCATCCTTCAAAAAACCCATAATCTCATCTAATTCAACGTCAGTAGGATGGAATTTAGAAAATAAGAAGGTTGGAACACTGTGCAGTTGGTATATGTGGTTAATTCGAACAGTACTAATATCCACATATTTCTCGCGCATATAAACCAAATCATCTGATTCATTGGGCAATTTAGAATAGAATTCTCAAACAATAGTAATCACAGATACAATAGTGAAATAACAAAAATGTTTCCACTGTTGTTCTGCAATCAAGTACTCAATGGTATCATTAGGACGTAGAAAATTGTGTTCTGCAATCAACTTCCTTGATTGCAGATCAGCATATCTATCTCGTGCCCTTGCACTGACAAACTTATCAAAATCAAAAGTTGTCTTTTCCTTGCCACTCTTCATTTTAGGACCCATTTGTAATCTAAAAAGTTTCAAGATAAATTCCAAATATCACTAACTCAACTTCAAAGAGTCTCCTAAGAACACAATCTAAACATAAATAATTATTTAACCATGGATTTCCTACTATTTTCATCAAATCTTCTAATTTTTAGTCTAATCCACAATGTGGGTGAAATCCATTATCAAATAAAAATATTTCAAAGCTAGGGTGAAGATCTTAGCTAGAGATGAAGAAATCCCAAGTTTGGAAGCCTATCTCCAAGCCAATAGCGTACAAATTGAATCTATAGAGGAGAAAAATGCAAAAAAATGGAGGAAGGAGATGAACCAAGGATAAAAATGGCAAAATTCGTGGGTCCTGGCACTTAAAATGACTTACGGGTAAGTTTGACGCTATAGCGTTGGGTAGCGGCGCTATAGCGCCATGCTTAGCCTGATGAACAACGCTATAACCCTCAATTATGACGCTATAACGCCATTTATACCCATCCATATTTTAAAAGGAAATAGAAAATTTAGGATGCAGTGACCAATTTTTTACTTATTGAGTTCGTCGCCAATCCAAAATTTCAAATTCGCAAACTCTAATTTGAATATATAAGGCCACATTTTCACAATACAACATAACATTTTTTAATACTGATAGCAAGTTCAATACATACAACATAAACTTAAGGAAATCACTTAGATGTCCATACAACAAACACAATACAAAGCACACTAAGTCTTAAAATAAATGCGATAGGCACACCACATGAAAGTACATAACATAGAACAGAAATAACTATATAAAACAACCTTTAGGACCACTCCTGATTAGTGGTGATATTCTCCATTCCACTCACCAAATAATTTCTATTGTAGCAATGGTATAAATGAGCACGAGAAAATTCCTTAGCAAATTTATTGTCGATCCATTTGTTGGTGGTATACATAGCCACTTGAGTATCTTTGAAGCACGACAAACTATTAAATTGCAGTTTCAACTGCCAATCTATATGCTCGTAATGGTGGGATAACTTTTCAACCTTTGAATGCAGAAGAGAAATCTAGCCTTCAATCTTCTCAAGTTTCTCCTTGCGGCTCTTCAAACTTACTGCGAGATATCCATTGAATTATGCGTGAGCATCCTTATGAACCAACTTATTTTCTTCAAATCTCCCATTGCCATTGCTCTCCATGATCTCTTAAATGAAATTTACACTCTCAAATATCATTATAATACTTAGGAATGTCATAGGGATACTTCAAATCCTCCTAGGTTGTTTTGATAAAGAGGAAGAAGAAGAGAAACTAATTTTTTTTTGCGGTTTTTAGGAGTTATTCGAGCTGTAGCGCTATAACACCAAACAAACATGCTCAATTTTTTAGTTTTCTTTCTTCCACTCTACAAGTCCTTTAATATAATAATGTTTTGTGCCAAAAAAATCATATAAGACTCACAATCACTATATAGAACTTATCAAAACAACAATTCAAATCCAAATCACACTGATAACTATGGGTTGTCACCCACAAAGCACTTGGTTTAACGTCGTCAGCCCAACGTAACCAATGCTTATTTTGGTTGACCAAACATCATGTTAGGTCTGACCCAACATTAGAATCTCCTCAAATGCAGGACCCTCTCCACTCATGTAAGCTTTTAATCTTTGTCTATTTACCTAAATCACTCTCCAGTTTTTGGGACTTCAATATAAATTTCTCCATATGGATATACTATTACCACAATAAATTGTTCTAACCACCTGGATTTAAGTTTTCTTAGAAATAATTTCAATCTTAAATTATAAAGCAATACTTCTCGCCCTGACTCAAAATGCTTTTTCAGAACTTTCTGATCATGCCTAAATTTTGTTTTCTCCTTATAATTTTTAGATTCTTATAAGCTTTATTTTTCAATTCATCAAACTCACTTAATTGCAGTAATCACTTATCCCCAACATATTTCAAATTATAATTAAACTCTTTAATTGCCTAGTACGCTTTATGTTCCAACTCAATTGGCAAGTGACATGCTTTTACGTAGGATTTTATGTACAAACAAAATTGTAGTAGAGGCCCGTAACTTTGAATTTAGAGAGTTGATCCCTGATGAGCATACTGAGTTGTATGATTTTTGTCGGAGGATGAATCTGCGCTTCTTTTCAAGGAAACCCCTATCATTTTTAGGGAGATAGTTGAGCCCATAAGATAACCCATAGGTCTACCCAAAGAGGAAGAGTTGGAAGACAACCCTATGGAAGAAAATAACCCAGTAAAGTTATATTCTTAACCTAAAAAACCCAAGGAGAACTCAACCTAAAATTTAGGAGACCTTGAATTATCTTATAGATATGTTTCTTCCAAATTGCGAGCGCCAATTTGCAAAAAGAGGAGTTAATTGGGAGAAATATGGATTTACTAAGAACCCTAAGGAATGATAATCTAAATCAATCCCTTACATACCCTCAAAATCACTACTATCAAATTGAGAGGGAAAGTTTGCAAGAAATACTAAAATGGATTTAATTAAAACTCCAAAACAAACAAAATATTGAGCGATTGATTGAGGATTACTAAATTGAAATTTTGATTTTGAAGGAACCCTCTGTCATTAGGTTGAAGATGTTAAACCAAGCACTATCTTAGGAGGCAATCCAGGTGTAATCTGATGTCTTGATCATGTTTTTACTTTTTGCAACTGTTTTGAAATTTATTTTCTAATTTTCTTTTAAATTTGCTTTGAAACTTCATTTAAATTTTGTTTGAGTCTTGTCCCACCATAGAGTGATGTATGCTTTGATGTATATCTCACATTTTTATTTTCTAAGATTCATTTGATGGCCCCTACATTTACCTTTATTCCTACACTTATTTGTTTTTTTTTTAATTCACTGCTACTTCATGCCATTCATAGGTTTTAAAATGTGAGTTTGGGGGAGAAAATTGTACATTTTAAGAAACCTTAAAGGAATTCACATAGCTTAGTGAAAGATTCAATATTCACAAGGAAACTCCTGCTAAAAATTATAAATTAGTCAAACGATTTATAAAAATCTTTTAAAAGAGGATAAATTTCATTAAGAAAGATTAACCTTAATGTTTTAATAATAAGATTTCAAAATGTAACAACCTCAATCAATACTTATAGAAATCTATAAATTATTAAATTAGGTGAAATTTAAATACTATATAACAAACAAAAAATATTTTTAAGTCTTCTTTAGTTCATTTTAGCCAATTAAATGTTAACATAATTTTAAACTAAGAAAATAACCTAAAAGTGTGAAACTAAACTATCGTTGTTGAAATTTATTGCTTAGGAACACTCCTTCATCATATTTAAAATTAGGTAAATAAAAAAGTTGTCAACTAGAAATATTAACTCCAGAAGAAAAAAAATAAATAGAAGAAAAAGAAAAGAAGAAAATGAAAAAGTCAGAAGGTAAAAAGCCATGAGAAGAAGCTTGATGCCGACACAATAAAATTCAAGAAAAAAAAGGGAGCTAGAAAGGTGTGTAGTGGAACTCAAGTGATAAAGATTTTCATGATTCTTTAATGAAACCCCGTTAAAGGTATCTTCAAAAGAAAAAAGTTAAGTAATATTAAGTTGGTGAAATCCATCAAAGTTGCTTTAAAGGCATTTGAGGTTTGTAAATGATATTTTAAATAACTACAATTTAAGAATCTAAGAGATTTCTTAGAGACACAATGAAGGGAATTAAGAAAAACATCAAATCATTAATCATTAAAGATAATTGATCCTAATATGACATTCAAACATTTCTTTTTCATTTTGATAAATAAGTTGAATAGTTAGATACCTACAGGATTACATATTATTCTAATAGAATACCAATTGAGCTATGTAATTACTCTAGGACAAGTAATATGGTTAATTTGAGGGTATTGACATGTGTCAATGTTACATGATTTGCATTTTACCTAAAATTTTACTCGTTATTTTTATTGATTTATCACAATTTTACACTTGAGAAAGATTTTTTTTATGTTGTACAAGTTATAGGAGTCTAACAAGCAAAATAGAGTCAAAACACATAATATTGTATTGACTAGCATAGTCACACCAAAACTGGGCGTGACTACGCTAGTTTCATTCGTAACCACACAAAATTATGGCTTGACCACACTACTAGACATCCATAACTCTTATTTTGTGCAATGTTTCGCCTATTTTGGACCTAATTATGCATTTAGAAAGTTTGAATTCCTATTTTAGATCCCTATATAAAACCTAACTATAAAAAATTATTGTCATGACAATAGGTCTTCTTGGCCTCTTCTTGGCCTTTAAAAAATTTTGGAGTACTGAACAGTTGGAGGTTACTCGAGGCAGGGATTAGGTAAGATTTGAGTGCTTCCCTTAAGGTATTCTTCCTATCTTCATTGAACCTTAAAGGTTTAGTTTTTCCTCTATTTTTTTAGTGTTGAGAGATAATTATATGGAAGGGAGGGTTGTTACTCTTGTGGAGAAGATAACTTATTATAAGTTTAACATGATTTTGTTTCTTGGAATGAAATCTTGCATTATTTTTTCTTGTTTTAGTTTCCTTGATGATGGGTGGCTAATTTATTCTTTGTGTCTCTTTGATGTAGGGGTAGTGGATTTAACATAGTTTTTTGAGATGTTTTCCTTTTAACCTTTCTTTATCCTTTCATGGTCTATATTTCTGATTAATATATGAGCATCTCTTACTCCTAGTCTGGCCAACTAGGATGTTAAAATATTTCTTGAAACTACGACCTTTAATTGTTGTGCAGTGAAAACAAAGGGTTAACTACAAAATTCCGAGAGGATAGACATATTCCAGCATAATTTTGTAGTCATTCTACTACTAGGATCTTTTTTCTTATTTATTTTGTGTTTATTTTTGTTATTGCATATGTATTATTGTTGTGTTCTCTTGCAAGTTCTAGAGAAAGTTAAAAAGCTAAAAAAATTCTTAAAGCTAAAAAGCCAAAAAAAATATATTTATTGTTAAATTTTATGTGCTTTCTTTCTTGCATATTGTCTATGCATTGCATGTGTATGAGATGATTGATTAGTGCGGGTCTTGGTGAAAATTTTCTACATAAAGTTTCTTTATTATTGCTATGTTTAAGGGAGATGAGGCTAACCTCGCCCTTTGTGACCCTGAGATCCATCGAACATTTAGACGTCTTCGAAGAGCACATTCACTTAGTAAATTGCTCATTGAAATGGCTGACCCTAACACCCCCATCATGAAACCAGTTAGGGAGTATGCCAACCCTTCTATTGAAGAAATCCATATGAGCATCAATTACTTATTTGTATAAGCCAAGACCTTTGAATTGAGATTTGTCATAATCTAGATGGTTCAAAACAACTAATTTGGGGGACTTTCTTCAAAAAGACCCAAACCCTTACTTAGCCAATTTTATTGAACTTTGTGTCACTTTTTGGTACAATGGTGTCCCTAGAGATTTTGTTAGGTTTAAGCTTTCCCTCTTCTTCTTAAGGGACAAAACCAGGTATGGCTTAACTCCCTTGCCCCAAGATTAATCAACACCTAGAATGACCTTGCTTAAAAATTTCTAGCAAAATAATTTCTACCATATAAAACTGTAAAACTTAAGAATGAAATTACATCATTCACCTAAAATATGGAGATTTTATTTTATGAAGTTTAAGAGAGGTTCAAAGAAATACTTAAGAGGTGCCCACTCCACACACTACCTGATTGGCTAATCATCCAAACTTTTTACAATAGTTCTGTGGGTTCCCTGATATCCATCATAGGTTTTTTTATAGGAGAATCATTATTATCTAAACCCTTCAAGGAAGCTTACCAATTAATAGAAGAAATGACCACAAATAATTTTTAATAACCCATGGAGAGGTAACCATTGTTCATGAGTCTAATGTGTTAGCTATCCTGGCAACCCAAGTAACTATAATATCTAGGACGTTAGATAACCAAGGTACGAATCTACTACAAGGAATTCAACCCAAAATTGATTGATTTATGGACCAGTAGTAGATTCGAGCATCTCTGCCTTTGAATCTGTTAATGACATAGGAAATTATGGTCATAATCCATACTCCAACACCTACAACCTAGGCTAGATAAACCATACAAATTTCTCTTGGAATAATAATAGCCATAAATGGGGAAACACTTAGAACAACCTTGTAGATTGTTAACAAAACCAAGGAAATCACCCTCAGAGGTAACAATACCCGCCCAATTTCCAAGTTAATTTCAAACTGACTCAAAAGAAATAACCTATCAAAGCACTATTTATTGAAATGGGGAACACCTTATAAAACCAAGTTATCGCCATTACAAATCTTAAAACTCAATTATGATAGCTAACAAACTCAATGAATAATAGACCCTCAGAGGTACTATCTACTATTACTAAAGTAAATCCAAAAGACCAAAATTTAGAGTAATACAAGGTAATGGGAGTAAGGACTGGCGAAGAACGAGAAGCCAGCCATAAGAATAAGCACCTCTATGAAGTTAATTTTAGATTGATTTTTCCTTACTATTCATATTGACCCAATTGAAAGACTTTTGCCTCCATTTTCTCAAAGGATACAGAAGCCTAACAAAGATCCTAGTTCACCATTCATTATGCCATATGAACTGAGTTTTAGGAAAAAGCTTTTTATGGCCTTGGTGTTAGTTCCAATCTCATGCCTCTAAATATTTTCAAAAAAAATAGAAAAGGAGAAATTGAGCCTACAATTTTACACTTCAACTAGCAAATCAATCTTTGGCACATCCTTTAGAAGTAGTTGAAAGTTTGTCTGTTACAGTGGATACATTCACCTTTCTAGCTGATTTTGTAATTTTGGATCTAAAAGTCAATAAAGAGATGCATTTCATTTTTTAGAGACCATTCTTAGCCACTGATCAGGATATTATTGAGGTTTAGGAGGGGAAGATAATTCTGAGAGATAATGATCAAGTAATCACATTTGATATTTTAAAATCACCCAACCTTTTCCAAGCACCTGGGAATGTTCGTAACCAGAAGGTTGAAATGGTGACTCAGGTAGTAAAAATCTAATCTATTACATCAGATGAGTTTAAACTAGAAGACCAAATGATAATTGATGAATTTTGGAGGAATTTAACAAACGATAATATTTCTCTTCAATTAGAAGAAGTTCAACCACTAGAACCTAACCAGTTAGGAGAGCATCTTAGTTTGCCTCTCAGAATCACTGATGATTATCTTATTTAAAGTGAGAGATTGCTACAAAATCTTAATCAGTGGATAGGACAGGATTAGTATTTGTGGGATGGAGTTGAGAGAATAATTTTTAAAAAAAATGAGAGAGAAAACCCAAGATAAATTAAATTTGAAATGAGTGATCGAGGATTACTGAATTGCAATTTGATCCTAGAGACCCAGTTTTGGATTATTTCTAAGCCTTCCTTAAGCTGATGGTGTTAACCAAGCGCTTTCTTAAATGAAAACCCAAGGGCTATATGATTCGTTGAGCATTTTTTTCCTTTTTTTTTACTTCTTATATCTACTTTAAAATTTGCTTTGAAAGTTTCTTAAAACCAGCATTTGGGTTAGTATAGGAGCCTTGTCTCTCTACAGAGTAGTTTTCCCTTGAGAAATGGGGTAGGAGTCAAGTATCCCCAAATTTTAGAATCATTTCCTAATTCATGCCTTGTTTCTTCTGAGATTCTTGTGATTTCACATGCATTTACTTTTGCCTGCACTTACCTACTTTTTATTTTTATGCTACTTAATGTTATACATATGTTGAAAAAAAATTTTGGGGGAGAGAAAAATGCACCTTGTTATGAACCTAAAGAGAACTCACATAACTTTCTGAAAAATAAAATTTAATTTGAGAACTCTTGTTAGTAATTCTAATTAATTTCAAACTGCTTCATAGTCTAATAAAAAAAGATAAATGTCATTTAGGAAAAACTAACTTTAATATGTTAATAATAAGATTTCAGAAATTAACAACTTCAGACATTACTTAAGAGAATTCATAAATTATTAAAAAGATGTAACTTAATGTTAAGTAGAAAACCAAGAATGTTTTGTTTATTCAATTCAATTCATTTTAACTAACAAAAAATTATCTTAAATTTCAACTGAAAGTATAACCAAAAAGTGTGGCATTAAAATATTTAGTGTTGAGTTTTATTGCTTAAGAAACACTACCCTTAGTTGTATTTAAAATGAGAAAAGAAAAATAAAATTGCCAACCAGATACAGTAATTCTCGGGAAAAGAAAAAAAGAAAATAAAATGATGAAAAAGATAAGTGATAAAGTAAAAATCCCTGAGAAGTAGTGATGCACTGAAAATATATGCATTTTTAGACCCATAATTTATACCTATTTTTGTGATTGATATTGCACTTTAATGGTGATATTGCACTTTAATGGAAGGTATTTTGATGTTTTCTTGCAGGTTGTTGATTTTTAGGGCTTAAAGCAAAAAAGAAGCAAAAACGATGAAATTTGAAGTCAAAGTGACATTTTTGAGTAAATACTCAGCGCCGGCAGTGCTAAGGTCAGCGCCAAAGGCTCAGAACAACCGAAAGCTGAAGGATTTTTACTCAAAGCCGACGGCGCCAGACTAGCGCCGACAGCTCCAAACTAGCGCCGACAACGCCAAAGGCGGTTCAAACCCAGTTTCTAGAAGGTTTGATGTATTTGGATGATTTTTGAAGAGTTTTTGGAGGAACCTCTTGGAGAATCGACCTTGGGCTTTATTTCGACCTTGGGCTTTATTTGGGAGAATCGACCTTGGGCTTTATTTGGGGCCAAATTTCATAAAAAATGAGGCTCTTCTACGTTCATTTTTCGCTCTACAGCATCCCACCACGCTACATTTTCATAATCCATCTTCATTCCACCACAAATTGGAGTCAACTAGTAATTTTGCTTTCATAGTTTAGAGTTTTTGTGTTGAGATATAGTGTGAAACTTTCTGTAAGAGTGTTGGAGAAGGAGAAAGTTGAGAGAGTTATTCTTTTTGCATTTATAAGGAAAGGCTACAAAGAATTTGTTTTGAGAAAGAGTTCTAGATAAGTTTGTTTGTTAGATAAGTTTGTTGATAAGTTTGTTTGTTTATTTAGTGTTGTATGAACTTTCTTTTATATATGAAATTTGTGTTTTATCATATCTTCCTCGTGAAGTCTGAGTAGTTTTCTCTATATTTCCCACAACTCTGAGATCTGGAGAAATAAAGAGCTAATATGATTGTGTCATAATTAAAATATAAAATAAATTATAATGATTTTTAAACTCCAAACTTAATTCACTTTTCAATCTGGCCAATTGATTTGTTAAAATATATTGTGAAACATATGATCCAGGAAATGGAGTATATGTTCTACAACAGAGTGAGGATCACATTTGATTACATGAAAGAGAAATTTGTTCATGAAATTAAGTGCAAATAAATAGGGAAATAATCTTTGTTGGGTGTAGAATTGGAGAATCTTTAGGGTGACAAAATAAAATCCCCATTTTGGTCTTAGTGTTTAAAAACTAAAGTGAGAGTTAGCCTTCAGGTGAAGTGAAGTGGGAGCTCTTGAGTGGGAGTCGGTATCCTCCTAGCCTAGCCACAGATTTAGGGACTAAACCTAAGATTAACCAATGATTTTCTATGCACTATATTAGGGCAGAGAATTAAAATTACTTCTATTTGACACAATACATATTATAAACATTTATCTCATCTCATTTCACTATAATTTCATTGTAGTGGGAATGATGCTTTTTCACAAAGCAACCTTCATTACATAAACATAGTTAGTAGATTAGTAGTTATTATTAAAAATTTGCATTTCAGTTTGGCTAATAGTTAAGTAATTTAGTTTGGTTAAGCTATCATCATTCAAAATTAGTGACAGTGATTTTGTTTTATTTTCTTTAAATTTCCTAGTAAAATTTATTATTGCTAATTTACACCTTCCCTGTGGCACCTTCCCTGTGTGGGATCGATATTTGGGGTTTAAATAAAAAGTCCATTATTACTTGATAACGATACGTATACTTGCGTAGAATCCCATTTTAATTACATATAATTATATATATTTTACACAACTTACTTTTCATACAATGATCAAGTTTTTGGCACTGTAGTGGTGTCAACTTCATAAATCTTTACATATAAAAAAATTGAGACCATGTTTTTGGCGCCATTGGCAGGGATGGTAACGGTTAAATTTAATTAAATTAAATAGTTTTGATAAATTAGGAAATTTAGAGAATATATATATATATATATAATCCAAAAAGAAATTTAATTAAGATTGTATTTTTAAAGAATTTTACTTAGCTTACTTTATTTGTTTATGTGAAATATTGGATCTGCCGGTTTAGTACCTTATGATTCAGAATTAGAACGTACTATTAGAAAAATTTGAAAACAATAAAGAGAAATTAAGAATTTGAAAGAAATGGTGAATAATATAGAAAATCTAATAAATGAGAATCGACAAAGACCTTTAAAAGATTATGCGAATCCGACAACAGATGAACTTCATTTAACAATTCAAAATCTTGATGTTGTTGCACCTTCATTTGAGCTTAAACCTGTTATTATCCATATGGTACAAAATAATCAGTTTGGAGTATCACCTACTAAAGATCCTAACTTACATCTTGCTAATTTTCTTGAAATTTATGCTACATTTAAATATGACGGAGTGCTAATGATGCTGTTAGGCTTAGACTTTTTCCTTTTTCATTAAGGGATAACGCCAAGGCTTGGTTAAATTCATTAGCACCTGGATCTATTAGAACTTGGGGAGAACTATCACAAAAATTCTTGGCTAAACATTTTCGACTCTCGAAAACCGCTAAGCCTATAAATGATATTATAACTTTTTGTCAGTTTGAAGGGGAATCGATATATGAAGCCTGGGAAAGATTTAAGGATCTTCTTAGAAAATGTCCACACCATGCTTTACCAGATTGATTAATAATTCAAACCTTTTATAATGCTTTTAAACCTTTTATAATGGATTAGTATGATTATTAAGATCTAATATAGATGCTACTGTGGGTGGATGATTTATGTCAAAACCTTTTGATGAAACATACTCTTTAATTGAAGAAATGATTACTAACAATTTTCAATGGCCATCTGAAAGGGTAAATCCTAAGCGAGTAGCCATTATTTATGAATCTGATGCAATGTCTATTTTGGCATCTCATATTGCTGTTATTTCTAAAAAAAATTGATCAAATAGGAGTGAACTACTCTCAAATACGTCTAGTATTAGAGGAAAGTTCACTAGGACAGATTATTGATACTCAATCATCTAATGAAACCTTAAATTCTGTAAATAATCAAAATAATAATCCCTATTCTAACTATTTTAACCCTGGATGGAAAAATCACCCTAATTTTAGTTGGAATAATTATAATAATTCGGTGAATCCATCTAGAAATTTGAACAATCAAGGAAATCCTAATTTTCGACCTAATTATCCACTAGAATTTAACTCCAATCCTAAACCACAAGTTAAGTAAAAGAAGTTGATTATGGAAGAAGTGATGTTGAATATGGGAAATCAAATACAAAATCAAGGGGCTACTATTAGAAACATTGAAAATCAATTAGGACCTATTGCTATTGCACTTAGTAATAGACCTTCTGGAATACTTCCAAGTACTGTGAAAGTTAATCCAAATGGTGGAAAAGAAATAGAAACAAGGTTGCAAAGAGAAACCAAAGTTAATGAAGAGAAGGAAGAAATGGAAAATGATCAACAGGAAAATGAACAAACACAGGTTCCTTTTGAAAAACCATCACCTCAGTTTCCTCAAAGACTGAAGCAGAAGAATAAAGATAAACAATTTACAAAATTTTTGGAAATCTTTAAGAAGTTAACTATAAATATTCCTTCTGTTGAAGCTTTGGAACAAATGCCAAGTTATGTGAAATTTATGAAGGATGTAGTAAATAAGAAAAGGAAGTTTACAGATCATGAGACCATTACACTCAGTGAAGAGTGTAGTGCTATTGGTCAGAAAATGGTTCCTGAAAAATTAAGAGATCCTGGTAGTTTTACTATACCTTGTGCAATTGGTGAAAAGTTTCATAGAAAAGCTTTATGAGATTTAGGAGCGAGGTATCAATCTTATAGCGAGTATCAATCTTATGCGCTAATCAATTTTTAAACGTTTAGATTTGGGAGAAATTTGCCCTACTACTGTAACTCTTCAGTTAGCTGACCAATCAATTGATCTAGAGGATCAAGAGAAAATAAAAAGTTTACAAGCCCATATAAAACATTTGCTTTTTGTATAATGCTTTTTGGACTATGCAATGCACCTGCAACATTTCAAAGATGTTTGATGTCAATTTTTAGCAATTTTATAGAGCATGAAATGAAAGTGTTTATGGACGATGTTTCCGTATTTGGAACTTTGTTTGAATTATGCCTTAATAATTTAGAAAAACTTCTAGAAGTATGTGAAAAAGTCAATTTAGTATTAAATTAGGAAAAATGTCAATTTATGGTTGCAGGAGGTATTGTACTTGAGCATAAAATTTCTGAAAAAGGCATGGAGGTAGATCCTGCAAAAACCCAAGTAATAGAAAAATTACAACCGCCTACTTATGTTCGAGGGGTGAGAAGTTTTCTAGGACATGCTGCTTTTTACACGCGCTACATAAAAATTTTTTCAAAATAACTAAGCCTTTATGCCAACTTTTAGAAAAAGATACAAAATTTGATTTTAATGAAGAATGCATAAAAGCATTTTAATTATTAAAGAAAAAGTTATTCACTGTACCTATATTAGTACCATCTGACTGGGAAAAATCATTTGAAATAATGTGTGATGCTAGTGATTATGTTGTTGGGGCTGTATTAGGACAAAGGCACACCAATTTTTTTAAAGTTATATATTATGCTAGTAAGTTTCTAAATGATGCTCAAATTAATTATACCCCTACTGAAAGAGAGTTATTAGCTATTGTTTAGGCCTTTAATAAATTTATACCTTATTTAATTGAAACTAAATGTATAGTGCATACAGATCATTCTGCTATTAAATACTTAATGTAAACGAATGATGCTAAACCAAGATTAATTAGATGGATACTTCTATTTCAAGAGTTTGATTCTACCGTGATTGATAGAAAGGGAAATGATAATCAAATAGCTGATCATTTGTTTAGAATAGAAATAGAAATATTAACTAATTTTGTAAATAAAAATTTAGAGAATTTCCCGGATAAAAAATTATATAGTATTGATGAAACAGATGTACCGTGGTATGCTGATATAATGAATTATATTGTAAGTGATATTCTACCACCTGATATAAAAAAATTTACAATTAAAAAAGTTTATATATGATTCAAAAGACTATTTCTGGGATGACCCATATTTATATAAACAAATGTAAAGATCTAATTAATAGAAGATGTGTGTCTTATGATGAAACTCAACAAATAATTGAAAGATATCAAGATTCTAAATTTAGAGGACATTTCAGAACAAATAGAACTACATATAAAATTTTACAAGCTAGATTTTATTGGCCTACTATTTTTAATGATGTTAATAAATATAAAATATATTAAAATAGATGTCAAAGTGTATGAAATATTTTCTAGAATAAATGAAATACCTCTAAATTACACATTGGAAGTTGAAAGTTTTGATGTGTGGGGATTAGATTTTATGGGACCATTTATGTCTTCATTTCGAAACATATGTATATTACTTGTTGTTGATTATATGTCCAAATGGATTGAAGCTATTGTTGTACCTAGATGTGATGCTCGGAGTGTTTC
>NW_018233583.1:18715-41930 GCF_001263595.1 Phalaenopsis equestris
TTTCAAAATTTTTAATTTAAAATATTTTTACAAGATATGGAATGTCGAGAGTAATTATTACTGATGGAGGATCTCATTTCAGGAATAATAGAATCGAAAAATTAATTAAGAAATATGATATTATGCATAGATTCTCTACTGTTTATCATCCTCAGACTAGTGGTCTAGCAGAGATATCAAATCGTGAAATTAAACGCATTTTAGAAAAGGCTATAAATCCTTATAAATTGGATTGGCCTGCTAGACTTGACACAACTTATGGGAATATAGAACTGCTTATAAGACTTTTATAGGAATGTCCCCATACAGACAGCTATTTGGAAAAACATGTCACTTACCTATAGAATTAGAGCATAAAACATTTTGGGCTATTAAGGAATTTAATTTTAATCTAAAAGATGTTGATGAGAAAAGATTATTGTAACTCAATGAACTTGAGGAGATTAGAAATGAAGCATATGATAATGCAAAAATCTATAAAGAGAAAATGAAAATATGGCATGATCGAAAGATTATTAAGAAGAAATTTGAACCTGAACAAGAAGTTCTATTATATAATACAAGATTAAGTTTGTTTCTAGAAAAATTGATATCCAGATGGTTAGGGTCATTTAAGATAATTAAATTCTATCATTATAGAACTATTGTGATTAAAGATCCTACACTTTAAATATAATTTAAATATAATTAAAGCTAATGGGCATAGTTTGAAACATCATTATGAGGGGCACATACCTCAATTTAAAGAAGTTTTAATGTTAAGTAAACCCAACTAAATAAATAGTACGTCGAGCTGACGACGTTAAACTAAGTGCCTTTTGGGAGGCAGCCCATACTTATATGTCTATGTATTACTATTTAGTTTGTTAAGTGTCTTTTATATTAGAAGATAATAATCCTACACAATTACATTTATTATAAATTAAGTCAAATATTAGTATTGGAAGAAAAGTTTGAATTTAATTAAATGAAAAATGAAAATGGCAAAAATTTGACCACTGGCGTCGACGACGCCCAAGAAAGCGGATCTCAGCGCCGATAGAGCCCATCGGGAGCGCCGGCGGTGCCGAGAGTGGTTGGACGGTTTCTGCAACTTTTGGCAGACTTTGACAGGATTTCAATCTATAATAACCACCGGGAGGTGTTTTTAATGTCCTAAAAACTTCCTAGGATGCCTAGAAACTTTCTATTTTCGGATTCTATGGCTTCCAATTATAGAAGTACTTCAAGGTATGAGGTTTTTAATAGAAAAAAGTTTATTAGTTTTGATGCGCAGAGATTATACAATAAAGTTATGGCAAAGAAGAGATTGATCAAGGAAAGAGGATTTGTTAATCATGGGTTGATCAATCCAAGTTCTCCAGTTGACAAGATCATTTTGCAAAGGCGATGAGAAGTTTTGTGTTACACTACCGCTGCGGTTGTTTTGCTTGTAGTGAACGAATTTTATGCAAATTTACATGGAATTACCCAAGGAGTTGTCTTCATATGAGGTAAGGCTGTACCATTTACTCCTGCAAGGATTAATGAATTGTATATGATAGAAAATGTTCCAATCTGTCATTATGTAAATTTCATTCCTACGTGAGATTTGATGCAAGATATTTATAATTTTCTGACGGATGAAAGTAATATGTGGGAAGTACGAGATGAAGGATATATTAGTTTTCTTGCTTCATCACTTAATCTAATTTCAAAGCAATGACATTTCTTTATTTGTGCAAAATTACTCCCTACTATGAAGATCAATAGAGTCACCAAGGAGAGTGCTATTTTAAACTACCGTATTCAAATGGAAAAACCTATTGATATAGGCTCAATTATATTTAAATCTGTGATGAGAATCATTATGAATGGGCCAATTTATGGACTTAGGCATCCTTCTACGATTTTTCTGATTTGCAGTCAATCCCAAGTACCATATGAAAGTTGGGCAAAAGTTTTACTACCATGGGAGCCCATGATCCCTATTGATGATCAATATGTTGGTAATGGAAATGAAGTACTAAATGCTATTATAGATCATTCTTCACATGTTTCATCTCCATTAATGCCACCAACAGTTGGAAGTTCTCTTGCTTTAGAGAAGGAATTGAAGAAAATTGAAAGAGAACTTCAGAGTATTATGAATGCAGTGGGAGATCTCAAGTACCTTTTTGATCACCTAGATTGGAGAATGAAAGAGAATTTTGATCAAACTGGAACTTTTGAAGCAGGATTAGTTTGGATGTTTAAAGAAAAGGGGTGGATCGAAGAAAATTTGACAGATCAATTCCTATACCGATCCTTCTACAACCTATATGTTCATTACCAATCTATGGGAGATATTAGAGGTGGTGATAGCACTAAAGATGAGGCTGAATGATTAAATATTGTGAATTCTCTACTTATTTAAAAATGTTTACGTGTTTAGTATAATTGTGTGGATTTGATTAGGTTTGATTTGGTTTATTCTGAACTTTGATTATGTGTATAATTTTATGTCAGCGTTTAGTGTTGTAGCTTGATTTTAATGTTGATTTATAATTAGTTTACTTCATAGGTGTGAATTAGTGATTTGTGAAATGTGTTTGTAAAAAGTATATTTTCATATATAAAAGACAATTTGTTGTTATTTGTGAAAATGATTGTTTGTGAAATGTGTATTTATGAATTTAGATAAAAATTTTTATTAAAAAATACTTAAAGCTTTGTAGAAAATTGAAAGGAAATTGAAAATTTGAAAAATCAAAATAAATAGTGAATTTCGAGTGAATTTCGGTCCTTCAGCGCCGACGGTGCCTTCGACCCGAGAGTGGCAAATTAACCCTTTAATTTGCGATTTTCACCATGAACCTCCATTTTTACCCCTTAAGTCACCTTCAACCTTCGGTTTTGCACCTAGGGCTTGATTTTGGGCGGATTTGAGGCGATTTAGAAGCAAAGGAACTTCAAATTTTATCTTCTCTAGGTAAGAACTACACTTTAAAGTAATTTTTTTTTTATTTTCACTAAAGATTTTTCTCACATTGACTAGATCCAAAATTTTGAAGTTTTTTAGGAGAATTTGAAAAAATGCTTTGGTGAAAAACTGTTACTTAATGTATTTGAGTTTAAAGTGGTTTACATTTTTTATTTTTGAAATTTTGGGATTTATTCGAATTTTTTATCAAAATTTTCTAGATTTCCTACGACACCTAGATTGAGCAAAAGGAAAATAGAATATGACGAGCAAAGGTTTATTAGCTTTAGAGCCAGTGCTCGGTTTCATAGTCTTCAAGAAAATAAAAAAGTGATTCAGGATCGAGGTTTTAAAAATCCAGGAGGAGAATTTGAACGATTGATTATCGTTGGGCAGTGGGAAAACTTCTGTTATTTTACTACCGATGTGATAGTTGGGATTGTGATGGAATTTTATGCCAACCTTCCTGATGCTTCTGATGATTTTGTTTTTGTTTGAGGAAAAGGGTGGAGTTTACTCCAAGAAAAATTAATGAGTTTTTTCAATTAGAAGATGTTTATAAATGCCAGTTTCATTCATTTTCTGCTACAGATCAAGCCTTAGATGAAGTTATTTCTTTTCTAACTAGTGAGAAAGGGTCTTGGAAAGTAAAAAATGGAGTTAAAGTTAACTTTCCCCTATCTATGTTAAATGTAGTGTTTAAAGCTTTACATTATTTTATTTCTGTAAGGATGATTACAACGAACCATCATAGTGAAGTAACCAAGGATAGAGCCATCCTTAACTACTGTATTCAGCAAGTGATGGATATAAATGTAGGCTCTATCATTTATATGAACATTCGATCTATTCTATCATTTATATGAACATTCGATCTATTGCTCTGTGAGAGACCACTGGTGGATTGGCGCACCCTGCCCTCATTTACACACATTGTGAGCATGCAGAAGTTGATTTCAGACCTGATGAGGAGAGGATTGAGCCTTAGAGACCAATTAGGCCTGCCAACATCAAGACTTATGAGTCCCATGTTGATTGGAGATCTGGAAGACAGGCCAGGGATATTCCTTCTACTTTTAGAAACCCCTACTTTTAGTGAGCCTACTTCAAGTGACCCCAGCAACAGGGAGTTGTTGGACCAGATGATGATTCAGCAGGGAGATATTTTGAGGAGGGAACATAGGATGCAGAATATAGAGGCTAGAAATGCTCACACTGATGATCTGATTTTCTAGAAATTTGAGTATGATGCTGCTTATGATGATGCTTTAGTAAGATACCTAAGGGGTGACTATACAGTTCAGAAGGGTAGTAAGATACCTAAGGGGTGACTATACAGTTCAGTTCCCTATTCACCCTACTTATACTCCATATCAACAGCAAAAGTTAGATGTAGATGATGAAGAAGATAATGACTGGTGATATTTTTGTTTGTTTGTTTGTGTTGTGATGTTGTTGAAGACATTGTTTGTTATGTAATGTGAAATTATAATACGGAAAATTGTTTTCATTTTTAGAGTTTAGTTTAGTTCTGTTGTTATTTTCAACACTTTGTATGTATTGTGATTAACTCTTTCTCAGCAAATTTTATATGTATTATGTGCAATTTAATATTTTTAGCATTATAGTTTTCATATTAGCACATACAGTATTTCAAAATTTATGTTAAAAAATTAGAATCTCCAACAGGTACGATTTTTTTATGTATTTAATGCTTTCTTTCACCCTTCATTTTTAAAATTCTTCATGTAAAAATCTTTTAAAAATTTAAGTTTAGGGGGACGAAGAAAAATCATTATTAGAAAAAGAGAAAGAATTAATTTTATTTGTCCTCACTTAACTATATTTTCAAAATTTTAAATTTAACATGACCTTTGGTATTATGGGTTAACTTGAGATAACTATATTTATGTTTCTAAATAGATAGTTGATTCAACACATTTGGACTAAATATGTTTCTTTATTGGGTGTAGAATTGGAGAATCTTTAGGGTGACAGACTAAAATCTCCAATTTGGACTTAGTGTTTAAAAACTAAAGTGAGAGTTAGCCTTCAGGTGAAGCGAAGTGAGAGCTCTATAGTGAGAGTCAGTATCCTCCTAACCTAGCCACTGATTTAGAGACTAAACCTAAGATTAACCAATTATTTTCTATGTACTGTATCAGGGTAGAGAATTTAAATTGCTCCTATTTGACACAATACATATTATAAACATTTATCTCATCTCATTTCACCAGAATTTCATTGTAGTGGGAGGGATGCTTTTTCACATAAGAAATCCTTATTAGATAAACATAGTTAGTAGATTAGTAGTTATTATTAAAAATTTTCATTTTAGTTTTGCTAAGAGTTAAGTAATTTAGTTTGGTTAACATAACAACATTTGAAATTAGTGACAATGATTTTGTTTGATTTTCTGTAAATTTTCTGGTAAAATTTATCATTGCTAATTTACACCTTCTCTGTGGGATCGATATTTGGGGCTTAAATAGAAAGTCCATTATTACTTGATAACAATATGTATACTTGCGTAGAATCTCATTATTAATTATTAATTTTAATTTACTATAATTATATATATTTTACACAACTTACTTTTCATACAAGGATCAAGTTTTTGGCGTTGTAGTGGTGTCAATTTCATAAATCCTTACATATAAAAAAATTGGGATCAAGAAGCTTGAGGTTGGCACAACAAATTTCAACGGAAAAAAAAATCTAAAGGGTGTCTACTAGGACTTAAGTGATAAAACTTTCTCAATTTTGTAATAAAACCCCATTAAAGTTTTCTTCAAAGAAAAAAGTTAAGTAATTTTTTAGTTGTGTAAAATCCAGTAAATTCCATTAAAGAAATTTAAGGTTAATAAAAAAGACTTTAAATAACTCCAATTTAAGTATCTATGGAATGTTCTTAAGGATGGAATGAGGGAAATTAATGGAAGGTTATGTTATTAACCTTTAAAGATAATTGATCCAATGATGACATTTGAACACTTTTATTTAGCTATGAAAAACATGTTAAATAGTTAGACACCTACAGGTGTGCCAATTATTTTCGTAGAACCCCAACTCAGTTATGTGATTACTTGAGAGAAAGTATTAGAGTAAGTTTTGGGTATTGGAATACGTTAATTTTACGTTATTTTACCTATGATTTTTCTTTACCTTTCATCTATTATTTTCATTAATTTATCACAAATTTACACTTAAGAAAAGTGTTTCTTGATGTTGTGTAGGCTGCAAGTGTTTAGTACTAGTAATTTGGAATGAGAAAATCCAATAGAAAAGAGACCATAAGTGGTGTGACCACACCACCTATCAAACGAAGTGGCATGATCTTTTCAGATTTGCCATGACCATGCCGTTCTTGGAAGAATTGCGGTGTGACTAGGCTGACTTGTTCAACACTCTAGTGTGACCACACCAATGTGAAGCAAAACTCTTTTGGAAGAAAAATTGCTATCAAATCCATGCTTCTTGCTATAAGAATGATTTTAAAGCTTCTTGGAGGATATTTTGGAGGATAGAAGAATTGGAGGCTACTGGAAGCACAGATTAGGGAGAATTTGAGTGCTTTTCGTAAAGCGTTCTTCTTCACTTGTTTGAAACCTTAATGGGTGAGTTTCTTCTTTGTTTTGTGAGTTGTGAGAGATTTTTTTTTGAGAGGTAGGGATGCTGCTATTATGGAGAAGACAAGTTATTATAAGTTTAACATGTACTTATTTCGTGCAAAGAAATTCTGCATAGTTTTTCTTGCTATGATTTTCTCGATGATCCGTGGCTAATTTATTCTTCTTGTTGTGTGATGTAGGGGTAGGGGATTTAATTGTGATTTTTTGAGGTGTTTTCCTTTTAGTTTTTTCCTTTGTTCTTTCATGGTCTATTATGCTAGCTAACGTATGAACTTTATTTACTCATAGTCTAGCCAACTAGGAAGTTAAAATACTTCGTGAAACTACGATCTCTAACTGTTATATAGTGGAAACAAAGGGTTAGTTGCAAAATTATGAGAAGATAGACATATTCTAGTGGAATTATGCAATCATTACAGATTATCAATCAAGTGGAGTCAGTTGATCGAATGAAATTAGTGGTGGTCGATTGATCAAGTCAATGGAGGAGGTCAACCAGGCTGGTGTGGATGGCCAATCAACGAAGAAGGGTTGGCCAAATTGATCAGGCCTGTGGAGATCGATTGATTGAGTCGATGGGGGTAGTTGATCGGATCTTTTGGGTCAGTTGATTCGATCGATCCAATTGACAGAAGTGATCGATTGGGTTGATTAAACTGGTGGCAACCAATCAAAAAAGAAGAGTTGGTCGACTGGTGGTGACTGATCAGTCAAGTCAGCGGAAGTGGTCGATCGGGTTGGTGTGGGCAGCCCAATCCATGAAGAAGGGTCGGTCAAAGTGATCGAACTGCTGGCGGTCGATCGGTCAAGCTTAAGGAAATGGTCGTTGGAGTTGGCATGCGTGGTCGATCGAGGACGAATGCAAAAATATGATATTTTGATGTAATTTTAAATTTCATTCCAATTATACAAAAATTAATGTGAATACATGCATGAAAAAGATATTTGGTCATGCTTGACGATGAAAAAAGGCTCATCCTAACGATCTGACAAGAAACCTAGGGTAAATGAGTGATGAAGAGGAGTATCAATGCCCTATTGCATAAAGAAACAAAATGCCCACCTTCATTTTCATAACACAATATGGGGAATCTATCATAAAGAGGATTCTCAATGAATAAGAAGGAGAAGACCAAAGGAATGTCCTCTTCTTATCGATCGGTAGGTTTCAAACATCCCTCCTGTTGAAACCACTCATACAAATAGAAAGATTAGTACAACCCTGTCTTTTGTATCTTTTTTTTTTCTCTATAAAGAAAAATGATAGGTTCCGATCTTTGATTCACAGGGGATCGTAAAAGCTTCTAATACTATCGGTATTCCTCTAGACACAAACCTACCTAGCTTTTAAAATATCGAGATCTAGAGGCCCTTATAAAATGAAATCACAAGAGTCTATGAGTTGTCTCACCACTGTGAAGGTTGAGAATGCATTATATTTTCTTGTTCTCGCTCTGATGTTGCTCCGATAAAGTTTCAGCAATCCTTCGCCAAATTATGATGAAGCTCTCCTTCACCATAAGAGAGTAGACACCTTGCCCTCCTTGTTAGCCAAGCTTTTCCTCAAGAGAATATCCTCACACACTCAAATGGTCTGGTGGAGGAAGAGGAATAAGATGAAAGAAGAAGAAAAGGAAGAAGAAGAAGAAGGTATTAGGAAGTTAACCCTCTTTCTCCTCTTTCTTTAAAGCTCTTCACCTAAAAAAACAAGCTTTTCTTCAACAATAAGTAGAAGGAAGAACGAGCTCCAACATTTCTCTTAAGGAAGAAGATAACCAGCCTCTAAGCACTCCAAAAATGCATGCTCTAAGGAGATAAGCCAGCCAACCAAGAATATCCCCTCTTTTTGCCTAAAATGGCATGTCACCTAACCTAGAAGCTTCCAGAAGGGCCCCTTTTTATATCCCCCTAAGAAAATATTCATGTAACCCCATGAAATCCTAATTTTTTGTTTCCTAGGCTAGTGTGTCATGGTCAAAGTCAAGAAAATCGTGGGAGAGAAACAGGGGTAGAATATGGCATGGCGCCTTGACCCTGATATCTAGGCACTGGGCCTAGCGCCCTAACGCTGGGTTCTTGGCTTTTAGGCATTTTTCCTAGAGCCTACTTTGATAAAACTTGTGAAATACTGCTTCAAGGTATTCTGGGTGCCTAGTCCCCAACACGCTAGTGTTTACTTGTTGTGCCCTTTGTTTAGATGCTATGAGAGGTAATTTGGGCCCAAAGCACCCAGGCTGGCGCCTAGGCACCTACTTTCCTAGGCCTCAGTTTGGAAGCTTTGAGGGTGATTTTGGGTGTTAGGTTTCCAGGACTAGCACCTAAGTGCTTAGTCTAGTGCCTCGAAACTAGAGGTTGGCGCCTGAGTGCCTCTCTGGCCTAAAAACACTATTTTCGTGTAGATCATCCAATGAAAGGCTTTTTTGATCCATAAGCTATGAGGGATCCAATTTGATTAAAATATGGTCTAAAAAATCTAAAAATGAATATTTTTATTGGTTAATCATCAGGGGTTCATTGCCAATCATCGCGTTGGAGCCCATTGTGTGTAGGTTGTTCAAAACTCTTATTTTTTGAGAAATGCCCACGAGAAGCTTCAACGGGTTCCTTTGACCATAAGAAACTCCATATAGATATTTCATGGGATCTAAACACCAAAATTGATATCAAACATGTCTCATGTCATGTATGATGTCACCAAACGATTAATTCTCCGGGCAAGGTCAAACCATCATAGGCCTTAATTTCATGCCCCAAACATGCATCAGGGAGTCTAAATGGATGTCTTGGGCTTCAAGATGCTATGAATGAATAGTAAATAGTCAGGATTCATTCAAGTGGACATTCTATATATGTGGCATATAAAAATTATCACCAACAAGTAATATTGCTTCAAAAATTATCACTAGGGGGTCTAGAGGAAGTCAAGTTAGATTTGTATCGTAAGAGATTTTAACCTAAAATTTTATTAGTACTAAATTGCACATGGTAATTATGATCCAGATATTAAGTATGATCATGTTAGTGCTTCATCAAGTTGTGCCCCTCCAAATGAATATGATCCTAACATATTTAAATAAATGATTTTTTATGCAAATAGAGCTCATTTTTCTAGGAATGCTCTTGAGGATGATCAATCACTGAACAATGAAGAATAATTAATCTAGGATTTGTTGAATACTGCTCTAAAACCTATTTGGGAAGATTGAACCACACATTCAGAGTTGTTAGTAATACTTAGAATGTTAATCATTGAATTATATTATAATATGCTTAGAATGTGCTTTAAACAAGTTTGAGCAATATTGAAGGAAATAAAACTTAAGAAAAACTTAGTTTCAGTATACTTCTACATAAAAAAATAATTGGTGTCAAAATAAAGGTTGATATCAGAGAAGATAGATTATTATGTTATTGGTTGCATATTGTGTTATAGAGTAGATGCAATGGGGACACACAACATATTTTTTGATCATGAGAGATTCAAACCACTTTGTTAAAAAAGTAAAAATTAATAATAATAAAATATTTCATTACAAGCATTTCTTTTATTTACCGTTCATTCATAATGTTTAAAGAATCTTTGTCTTCATATGCAAAGCTCCTAACATGACATGAAACCATAATAGATATGGTGAAATCAGCTCTTTGACTCGTCTAACCAATAAAGAAGCCTGTAAACATTTTGATCATACTTATCTTGAGTTTGGAGCTGTGTCATGCAATGTTAAGTTTGGCTTATGTGCGGATAGATTCACACCATACAGTTGGGTTGCATCGCTCAACTAATGTTGGTCATTAATTGTTATACCATACAACTTACAACCCGATATGTGCATAACATCTTTTTTTTTTTGTTTTTGATATTAATCATAACAGGTCCATAGAGGCCCAAGAAAAAAAACTAATGTGTATTACGATCTTTAATAGAAGAGCTTTAAACATTATGGAAAATAAGAATGGCGACTTCTGATATTGCTATGAAATAAAATATCTAGATAAAAGCTACCTTATGTGAGAAATAAGTAATTTTGTAACATATGGGATGTTAACATGTTGGTGCAATACGAGTAAATTGACTTTTCATTACTATATGGATCTATCAATGACATTTAACTTTAAAATATGAAAGGAAAAATGTTTATGGTTCAATTGTCATCAGATGTTCTTGCTCGAAAATTGATGTGCCCCAATTGTGTGCTATTTTTCTGCGTGTTTTATGTCAATTTAAATCCCTGGTAATAGTGCCAAAAACTTGACTCGTCCTGAAATTACTCTGTAATTTAGCTTTAAAAAATATGGCGAAAATCCTGACCCAATTTATATTAAGTTTTTAATTTGCAAAATAGAAATTTTATATAAAATATATAAAAAGTTCACACAATAGGAGTTCTACGCAAGTGCACGTATCGCTTCAAGTAATATTGTGTTGTCTTTTAAAAGCCAGTATCGATCCCACAGAGAAGCACAGTAAGAAATCCCTTAGTTTAATTCTAGTATACTACTACAATGTCTTAGTTTTGGAAGATATAAATTCTTATGATAATAACTTAAATCACAATATTCAAACTATAAAAATTAAAGGAAGAAAGAAAAGTTAAAATAGGTGTAATGAATGCTAACAGAAATGTAACTAAAAGAACTAAGTTTACTAAACTACTTTCTACACTTCAAAATTAAATTTACTAAAACTAAACAAAGTTTTGTGATGAAGAGTTCAAATTTAAGAAAACATCCTTCACATTTACAATAAGTATATGAATTATGAAGAAATTAAAATCATTTGAAAATATATAAAAATTGTTTTGTGCTAAATAGGAGCAATCCTATTCTTTACCCTCTTCCGAGTGCATAAAGAATATTGACTAATCCATAGTTTGGTCCCTAATTCTGTGGTTAAGTTGGGAGGATATCGGCTGCCACTCCAGAGCTCCCACTACTCCCTCACCTGAGGGCTAACAATCTCACACTAGTTTCCAATCAACTTGACCAAATTGAGGATTTTAATCTGCCACCTTAAAATCTCCAATTCTGCATCCAACAAAGTATATTTTCCTATTTATTTGCACTCAAGCCCATGGATGAAATACTCTCCCATGACATCAAATATTATTTTCACTATGTTGTAGAAATCATAGCCTTTTCGGAACATATGTTTCTCAAAACAAATTAAGATTTCAATTGACCAAGTTGAAAAGTAAAAGAAGATCAAAGTTTGAATCATCACAAATTTTTTACATTTAAAATCATATAAAAAAAATCAATTCTTTATAAAATCATATCTCAAAGTAGGGAGAAGAATAAAAAAGACTACTTAGAATTCATGACAAGGATATGACAAAACACAGATTTCATTAATAAAAACAAGTTTACAAAATAAAAGAAATAAAAGACACAACTTATCTCACAATCCTTCCCAAGCAAATCCCTAGAAGTTCTCCTCAAGTCTTTCTCTCTTTACAATCACTCTCAATTCTCTCTTAGAAGTGTAATGAAGAAGAAATATCTCACATTCCCTCTCCTCTTACAACCTTTGAAAAAACTCTCCAAGCCCTTGAATTTCTCTCTTTCTCTCTTGCCTTCTTCTTCTTCTTACTCTCACGTCACACACACACAAACACCCAAAAACTCCCAACGCCAAAAACTCCTCTTCAAGCCATAGAATTCCCTCTCTTTTATAAAAGGCTGCCTCCCTTTAAAAAGAATTTAAAATTCCCTCCAAAATTTAATCTAAAAGTCAACTCTTTTGAATTCAAAAGACATGTCCATTGATTCAAGAGACATATCCCTTAATAAAAGAACCTTTGAAAGTGTCCAGATGCATTGAATCACTTCAAGGGGTGTTTAGAACAAGTGTCCTGAACCGCCTTAATCCGCCAAAAATTGTCTATGGCGCATCATTCACCGGCTCTCTGGATTTTGGCGCATCATGCGCTACTATGCAACAGCTCCATCATTTTGCTTTGTTTGGCTCTGTTTCGCCCCGTTTTAGTTGTGTTTCGCTCCTAACGGATATACCTACAAAGTAAGCATAAAAATAACATTTCTTTGAAGTGCAATTTCATTCAACACATGTGAGAAATGTAAGGTAGAATAAGCATAAAAAGACATATCAAAATGTGTCAAATCAAAATTTTCTTTCTTGCTCTTTTTTACTCCAAATTGCACACTTTTTGCTTCATTTTCTCCAAAAGTTCATTTCATGTACCTGAAACCAAAAATATGCAAAATACATTTCTTTACAATGTAATATGATTAAAAATTATTAAAATTGAGCATAAAATATATATGAAAAAGTAGATAAATTTTAGGCGTATCACTAATCACCCAATCAAGTAATCTACAAGGATAAGTGTAGAGAATTTATTACAGATGGTAAGTGATATTCGAAAGATCTGATTCCCTTAAAATATCATCAAATTATTTTCTAGACTTTGATGTTGCACAATTAGACAAAGCAAAGTATTTTTTGGGATGTTTCATAGTGCATGTCAAATTTGATTAGACATAATCTCGATGTTGTGCATATTGATACACTAAAAAAATGTGAAATTTTATGTATACATTTTATGCTTAAATTTAGTGATATTGCATTTTAAAGAATGGTATTTTCATATTTTATTGCATGTATATTGATTTTAGGCATTTGGAGTAAAAAGAAGCAAAAAAAAAATTGGAGTCAAAATGCAGCTTTACCGCATCCTAGAGCCAGAGGTGCCATTTTTTAGAGAAGAGGCACCAGAATCCAGAGAACAATGGAACTCCAATAAAATAGCACCAGAGGCACTAGAACAGGTGCCAAATGCCCCAGAGAAAAATTAAGATGGATTGTGGCAGTTATTGACTATTTTTTATAGGTTCTAGAAGGCCCCAAGCAATTCAAACGCCACATATAGCGATTCAATGCATTTAGACACTTTAGAAAGACTCTTGGATGAAGGGAGTTGTCTCTTGATGTGAAGAGGTGTTCTTTTTGGGAAAAGGGAGGGAATTTTGAATTCTTTTAAGGACATGGTTGGTGTCCATATAGAGAGGAGAGTCTAGTGTGGTCTTTGGAGAGCAAGAGAGGAATGAAGTGGCATGAGGAGAAGAGTTAGGTTTTTCTTCTAGAGTTGTAAGAGGAGATTGAAGGTGAGAAATTTCTTCTTTATTACTTTTCTAAGAGAGAATTGAGTGTGATTATAAAGAGAGAAAGTGCTTAAGGGGAACTTGAAGGGATTTGTTTGAGAAAGTTGTTTGAGTAAGAGTGTAAGATAAGTTGTGTTCTTTCCTCTTTTTTTTCTTGCAAACTTGTTCTTATATATATAATTCATGTTTTTTGTATCCTTCTAATGAATTCTGAGTAGTCTTTTTTTATCCTTCTCCCTACTATGAGATATGATTTTGTGAAGAATTAACTTTTGGTATGTAAGGATTTAAATGTCAATAAATTGTGATGATTTGAACTCTAATCTTCATTTACTTTTTAATCTAGCCAATTGAAATGTTAAAATTTGTTGAGAAACATAAGATCCAAAAGGGCTATGCTTTCTACAACCAAGTAAGAGTCACATTTAATTTCATGGATGAAAATGTAGTCCATGGGGTTGAGTGCAAATAAATAGGAAAATATATTTTTATGGGAGCATAATTAGAGATTTTAGGGTGACAGACTAAAATCCCTAATTTGGTCCGGTTGCTTGGAAACTAAAGCGAGATTGTTAGCCCTCAAGGGAGGGAGAGGTGGGAGCCCCAGAGTGAGATCCAACATCCTCTTAACCTAACCATGAATTTTGGGACCAAACTCTGGATTAGTTATTGTTCTTTATGCACTCTTAAAGGGTAAGGAACAGGATTGCTCCTATTTAGCTCAATAAAGTTATATAAATAATTTAAAATGATTTTAGTTACTTCACAATCCATAAACTCATTGTAAAGGGGAAGGATGTTTTCTTAAGTTTGAACTCTTCATTACAAAATATTTTTTACAAAATTTTGTTTAGTCTTAATAATTTTAATTTTGAAGTTTAACAAATAGCTTAGTTCACATAATTCTTTTAACTGCATTTCATAGCATTTCATTTAGCATACATTAAATTTACTTTCGATTTGTTTTTTGTACTTAAGTTTTTATATTTTGAATATTGTGTTTTATATTATAACCATAAGAATTTCTAACTCCATGTGGGATCGATACTTCGAACTTCATTAGAGCTCTTTATTACTTGAGTGATATGTATACTTGTGTTATTATTACGGTTTGACATCTTAAAAATTTTAAAATATAAAACTATTTATAATAAAGTAATTTTTATTGTGAATGATCTGCATATTTACTAATTATGTTGTCATGTGTATGTTGTAATATTGAAAGATATTTACAACACATACACAAAAATTGCCTCATCACATATTAAAATATTTTTTATATAATATCTTCAATACTGTGATGAATATTAAGGGTAAAACTAAAAGTAATGTTAAAATGAGATTGTATTGGATGAGGTGTCACAAGAGGAAGGAGTTAGAACTTCAAGAGACAACTAAATGCAAAGAGATAAAGCTTAAAGATATGTATTGTCTAATCTTGGATAAAAAATAATAATAATGTGTGAATGGTTGCAATTTTTGAAGTTCTCTAGAGGATATGTGTCTAACTTAAGCCACCACGTTGACTTTGAAGCAGGGAAGATATCACGACAGTCATATTTTCTTATAGTGCTTACTTCTAACTGCATTTGGTGATTTGTAATTGGACTCTTAGTTCATTAATCAAAATTAGTGCATAATTCAAGGATTTATGTGAAGTAAATTTGAAATTTGATGCACTGAGACATCTTGAAATAAATATCTGATGTGCCTAAAAATGTACTATTTTTTATGATATATTTTATAATGATATTTTACTTTAAAGGTATGTTTTCTTGTGTTTTTTGGTTGTAGATACATCAAATTGAAGAATTTAGAGTGATTGGAGCAAAAGGAACAAAAATAGACCAAAATGGAACAAACCGGAGCAAATCAGGTCGAATCGGGGCACACCGGAGCTATGGGGGCTGAAACCATACACTTAAGTACCTGTGCTTGATGCTTAAGCACCCAAAATGTCACTTAGGCACCACCAGACAGAGAGGAGGGCACTTAAGCGCCCAAAAATCAGCGATTAGGCACCAAAAATAGTTTTCAACACATCTTCTAGAAATACATCAGATTTAGACGATTTTTGAAGAATTTCTTTGTATTTCTCTTAGGGAATTCATTACAAATGATAAAAGAGACTTTCTAGAAGGATTTGGGGCAGTTAGAAGGAGTTTTGAAGAGGCACTTGAAGCACCTTTTGGAAGATTTAATGAATATGGACATTTTTGAAGAGACACTTCAGAATCTCTCGGGAAATTATAAATAAGGCTTAGAAATATTTTTAAAATGACTCTCAAACTCTCTTGAAGTAATTGGAAGAGGAGAAGAAGGCTTGAAGGAGAAAAAGAAGGCTTGGGCGTAAGCCCCAAGTTGGGCGACAAGGTGAGAGAGAAAGAGAGAGAGTGAGAGATTTCTTATTTTCTTTTCACTTTGTTCACGGAGAGGATTGTAAGGAGATTGTTTTTGCTATGCAAGGAGAGTTTGATTTACATCAGAGATAAGTATTTTCATTATATTTTGATTTGAATATAGTACTTTTTTGGTATGGTTTCAAAGTCTTGTTCAATGAAAAGTTCTTGTTGTTTCTCCATGTGTAGTGAGTAGTTTTCTTTACCCTTCCCTCTTACAATGAATTAGTATGCATGTGTAGGATATAAAATTGAGTAGAGTGAGAATATATTGTGATGATTTTACTTTGTTCTTCATTTATATGTAAACTTGATCAACTTGCATGTCAAAATCTGTTGTGAGAACATGTAAGATCCGTGATGGTATTGTCTCAATCAACTATGGTAGAATCATATAAGATTGTATGGATGAGAATGTAGTCCATATGGTTGAGTGCAAATAAATGGGGATATATACTTTGATGGGTGTAGAATTATAGTACTATAGAGTGACAGGCTAAAGCCCCTTAATTTGGTCTATTGTTTTAGGTTTTGATGTGAGATGTTAGCCTCCAGGTGGAGGGATAAGAGGGAACTCTAGAGTGAGAGCTAGTATCTTCTCTTCAAACTTTAGATTAACCAATGTCTTTATAGCATCTCTAGTAAGGGTAAAGAATATAATTGCTCCTATTTGTCACAATCTTTCTCTCACTACTTGTTTTACTTTTACACATGTCACTAATTTCATTGCATGAGGAAGGATACCTTTAATATATTAAACTCCACTTTCTGATTTTCACTAAGTATTTTAGTTTAGAAGTAGAAGTAGTATTGTAGTGATAATTTTAGGATATAATCAAAATTAAATATTTATCGACCTTCCAAGCTAGTGCGTGTTATTCTAGACTAGAACTTCTCTTAAAAGCCATCGTGATTAACCTCAATCTCCATGGGATCGATATTCGAGAAACACAATGTTGATTTTTTGTGCCAGGGATGAGAGATTCAAGAGGCCCAATGCCACCATTGCGTAGCTGCAGCACGATGTATAGTGTCATGGCAAGGGACCTCTTAGTAATGTGTCAGAGGAGGAGGTGAAAGAGGACGAGGAGGAGGACAATGATGAAGCTCTGTAGAGGTTTTATTTATTATTTTTTATTTTATATTTGGATGTGTCATTTTATGTATATTTATTTCTATAATATTTTGGGTATTTATGTATTGTATGATTTATTAAATTTTCTGAGTTATGTATGATGACTTCATTCGTTATCAATTTCTTTATAAGTTTGTTAAATCTGTAATGAGATATAGTTCTTGTTGGTGTTGAATGTTATGATATCTGCTTGCAGGTGTTAAAATTTTGATTGGTTTTCCTTATTTTTTAAATTTAGTACAAGGTTGCGACTGATTTATGGTGAAATTTTCAGAAGTCAATTAATGTCAGATGAAATCAGACGCTAATGTAGCTATTAATACACGACTGTTCAATTCTACCACAAGTTATATTACGACTAAAAAAACTGTGTAAATCCGACGCACTTTTGTGACAAAAAAAATCATGCACATGTTCAGTTGTTAAAAATTTGTCTGATCTTTTCGTATAAAAATAATCAGATAGAAAACCGCTGCAAATGTTGACAGTGAAATTATTTGACACAAATTCCTTTGCGACAGAGGTTTTAACGCCAAATTATTTTCTGTCGAATTTCAGCCAGTAATAATTGTTATTGGCAGAAACTCATGCCTAGTGCTCCTTATTTGTTATTTGAACCAATCGGCATTGAGTCAATTCTAATGCATGTCATACAATCAAATTCTTTTATGTAGGTGAGTTATGGTAAATATTATCGTTTTTCTTAAGTTGCAGCTTTAGCTAATTAAACCAAATTGAGTTGGCATGTTACTTTTCACATAATGCTACTTTTCTAATTTTAAATTTAAAGTACATGACTGAACCTCCATCTCAAAGTAGGCCATAAATTGGCTTTTTACTTATTTAATTAGAATTTACATACATACCAAAATAAATTTTATGTATTTATATATCTAATTGCTAAATTTAATATTTATTTATATTAAAGTTTAGTCATATCAAATATATTATTAATATAATATTTTAAAAGTAAAGATTATTTTTTCATATATTTTAAAATATATAATGTATAACCAATAATATCTTTGATGAATTCTGACCAAGACACAAACAATGCACAAAGACATGCCCATGAGTTCGATGACTTCTTAGTCCAAGCCAAGATACGTGAGTTGCCAAATACTAGCTACCAAGTGCAAGTCACCAAGTAAGAGTTAACAGATACAGATCACCGAGTGAACATCATCATTCATTCATCAAACCCGCGTAGCCTATCGGTGGAAGCACCCCAACATGCTTCTTGATTTTTGGAGCAACTCAATAAGAAAGACTTATTCAGTTTAAAGGCCATACTGATACTGACTGGGGGGCAAACTATTCCACTAGTCGTCATAGATGCAATTTGACACATGCACAAGAGATAGAAGCAGTAATACAACATTGCCAGATGAGAAAATGCCAGAGAAAATATTAACTACGAGCCAACAACTGATGAAGACAAAAAAAAAAAAAAAATCAAATATTCCTATTGATCTAAATATAATGATAACTTCATAATATTATATGATGTGAGAAAAACTCATTTTACAAATTGATGAGAGATTTATATAACAAGGGATGGACAATCATTCATGGGACACTGTATCTAAATTCTTCCCTAGTAAACACCAAAAACCCAACTATTCAACTTATCGTTTCTTTTATCATTAGCCCTTTCCTTGTAGCGTGAGCCATAAACAAACTAGTATTCAACATATAAATATTTAAAATTTGTGAAGCATGCTGATAAATCCTTCTCAGGGCGTGAAAGGTGAAACTTGAACTTTTTTTTCACATTTGTTTGAAGCTTTTATCTTTTTCAAAAGTGCTTTAACAGTTGGATCTTAGAAAAAAAAAATTTCCGTGACCTTTTAAAAAAGGGAAATTTACATAAGTAGTCCATAATTATTATATATTTACATGTCTCACACCTAAACTTTCATATTTACATATAAAATATTTTGATGCTTTATATTTATGCACAAAACTTCTTTTTTTTCTTTTTAAAATGTAATAATAATCCTAATTTTGACTTGCTAGGCAGAATTTGAATGTTTAGTGTGTGTGTATATATGATGTTTAAATATGAAATATATAAATACATCAGAATTATGTGTTATTTATGTAAATGCTCTTCACGAAAGAACAAAAATGATGGGCCCGTAGCCTGGGCACGGGAAAAAAATTACGTACGTCAATCGTACGCAGAGATGTGTACGTAATATGGTACACGGGCGTTATACGGGGGTTACTTGGGGGTTACAAACATGTTATAACTTCCTTGTAACTTTCGTGTAACTCAGCTATAACCTACGCTTTTATTTTATTCATTGGGATTACAAAATTACAGCGGGGTTACGCGAGAGTTATACTTGAGGCACAACGGGATTACTCCTGTGTAACTCCCATGTAACCCTAAGATAAGCAATTTTTTTCCCTGGGCACGAGCACTGGATGGCTAGCTTGAGCCAAACGTTGAACCTCTTGGCCAGTAATCAGAATCTCTAACTCTCGGGATACTCCCTGGCCTTTCCCCCACCCTCAGCTCCCTTATCCTTTTCCTAATCCGACCACTCTCTCTCTCTCTCTCTCTCTCTCTCTCTCTCCGCGTTCCAAGGAGAAGTGGAGGAGGACGAGGGCGACTGATAATCTCGTGCAATTGGGATTCAGAAGCAGGTGCGAAGCGAAGCACCAAATGGCATTCTTGTTGCCGCAGTTTAAGAGCTCTGTCGCCGCTTTAGACGCCCACTTGCGATTCTCTGACCACACTCTTCACTGTAATTCCCTCTCCTTCCTCTCCAACCTCTCAATTAAAATTTTGTTTTCAAGGTACTTGGCTTTTCAATAGAAGGGGGAGAATCATTCCGGCATTCTCGCGTGCTTTTTTAATCTTGGAATTACAAATGTTTAAAAATTGCTCATGCAATCTGATCTGCTGTGAGGAAGGTTTGCATTTGGGTGTGTTGGGAGAGATGCGAAAACCGATTCGAAAGTTCCAAAGCAAAACTTAGAACAGATGCACACAAGACAAGAAATCACAGAAATTACAAACAACACCAAGAGAGTGTTTGACTGCCCCAAAGATTTAGGTTAAGTAAGATTTAGTTAATCCGATAAATCTGGATTTATTAGATTCAGGTTTTGTTAAATCCAGAAGTATGTTTTGTGTGATTTAAGTTAAATCCACTTAAGTACGTATGATGTGTTTGACATTTTATTGCAGGAATTAACACATACTTTCTTTTGCACAAGAGAAATTTTGAAAACCAACTTCAACACGCATGAAATCCAAAAACAAAGCTGAAATATAAAATTTGAACTGCATGAATTCGGTTACTAGCATCGGGGCATCGTGATAGGGTGCACCGATGCTCCGACAGGCATTATGTCATTGCAATGTTGCGCTCTTGGGTTTTTGAACCGGGAATAGGAGCTGCAGCGCTTTTTGTCTCGACGCTAGGGCGCTGCGGCGCTCTCCTCTGGGAGTTAGTGTGTGTGTGCCCGGGTTTTGAGACCTGTATCAAGCATAGCGATGCAACCTTCTGCGTGCTAGTGTACAGGCAGCACGGCCGAAACCAGTATAGGGTGTCCGGTACCCCCTCGAGCAAACTCACCGTCAAGAAACCAACTGAATTTAAGGCTCTGAGCGACAATTGATCAGCACAATTAGGCCTCACATAATAACAGTGTGAAGCCTGATATTCTCATTCTAGTGATTGATCACCTTGTTATAGCTCGTGAAATAGTCTTATTTTCCATTTAGGCTCCTTTTTCCTTAGTTTGTAATATACTTTCTTTATAATTTTTCCATTGGCTCTTACATCTCTACTGTATTTTTCCAATTCCCATTTTCTTCTCTATTTCTCTAGTGACATAACATGGAAACGAGATGAAGGGTGCTGAAATTGGATGATGAAATTTTTACGCTGTGATTGTAGAAGAAGAAAGAAGGGATCTGTACCAAGAAAATGAAAAGTAAAGGAATTGAATTATTTTCTTCTGATTGAAAGTTTTTAGAGAATAAAGAAAATAGTCTGCCCTCTTCTTGTTTGGAGGATGAAGGAAAGGGATTGAAAAATAATTTTTCTATTTGCTTGGATTGGTCTTTTCTCCTATTCAATATGGACAAAGGTATGCTACTATTACATCGACATTCCATAAAAGTATCAAGAAGAACTTCAAAATTGTTAATTGCAAGTTGATGGAAGCAAACAACATAATGATCTCCAACATAAAACTCTTTTTTCAGTTAAACTCACTAATATAAAATATTGTAAATTAAAAACATCATATCTAGTAAATTGTTGATAGCATAACTAATAATTGTTACTCACATATTGATCCTCTATAATACAACATTCTTTCTAATATTCATCTATGTCTCTCTTTGAGACAATTGAAAAAGGCACTTGCATTGTCTTGATTTTTAACAAGGAAAATTGGTTATCTTTCCCTTTAATGTTCATTACAATTTTCTTCTTACAATAAATGCATGCCCTATTTTGTAGTCATTTAGAAACAAATTTTTAAAAAGCATAGGTATTGAATAGGGTGCAAATGAGTCAAGACGACTTGATAAGTGGCTCGTGATTAGAGCTCGATAAGCTAACAAGCCAAGTTCAAGCCAACCCCGACATGACTCGTTAGCTCGTAAGCCGGTTTATTTTTAAAAAATATTAACATAAAATATCCTCAAAATATATTAAATTTCAAAACTTTATCTTTTAAAGTATTAAAAATGTTAAGAAAATAATATTTTTTATGATATATTAAGTGACTTCTTATTATTTATCTCCTACTTGTTCATTCTATTTGTCAACTTATTATAAAGTTATTTTAAATTAATATCATTTTTTTATTTTATATTAAACAAGCAGACTTGAGGGTCGGCTCGAACTCGTAGACTTAAGCTTGAGCTCAAGCTCGATAAAATAATTAAGCTAAGTTCAAGCCGAGGGCCTCCAACTCGACTTAACTAGTTGACACCCCTAGTATGGAACATAGCATTCCCTTTGCAGAATGAAACACAAGTTTTTTCTTATTATTTATTTAAATAAAGGTAAATTTATTATGATGTTATAAAATTAAAGAATCATTTAAAATTAGAATTTTTATACTTATCAAAATGCAATTTTTTATCATTTTCAATTATTTATATTGTTTTAATACATCAAAACATGAACAAATTAGCATGAAACTAGTTATGTAATATCTATTTATCTTGAAATCATATTATTATTATAAAAATTTTTTTTGGAGTGAGCTTAAAATGAGCTTGTTAGAAATTAATAATACGTGATAATTTGTTGAAGTTAAAATCCTCAAATTATGAGTGTGGTTCATCGAGACTCACGGTATACGTAAGTACACATACCGTACAGAAAATGTAGAAGTGAATAGGCTATCATTCCTATGAGGATCTCTAGTATATTTCAGATACATTAATTATTAATACTTATTATCTTTAGTTTTTATTTAACTATTACAAAGACAAAATTAATCTAAAATATAAATCCTAACTAGCACAAGAGATGACAAATTACAAGATCATCATGAATTTGTGATAACTTATGCTAATATTTAGCAATTCTTTTGAGATAATAATTTTTAAATGTTAATCAAGAACATATTAATCTCATATTCTCTGTCGATTGCTGAATGATTTAATCTTTCCTAATTTTTTATATGTTTATATTATTAGAAAAGATCGATTTCATTAAAAATAATTTTCTATTGTTTGCAAGTTCCTAAAAACACACACACATAAATATATGTATATGTATGTGTCTATACATGAAAAATAGGAGTTCTACCAAGAAAAATGGGGGAGAGAGTTTGATAAATAATAAAAGAAAGTGGCATTATGATGAGGTTGATGGAGAAATATATTTTGTACAGAGTGAGGTGGAAGAATATAAAAGATGCTGGGGTAGAAATGACAGGAAGATTTTGTCTTGAATCTATGAATGGGGGGGGGGGGGGGGGTTTTTTTTTTGTTTTACAA
>NW_018233583.1:42336-42764 GCF_001263595.1 Phalaenopsis equestris
GGAGTTTCTTGTTAGCTTTTAGACTATTTTATTTCCCTTTCCTTTCTTTCTTATCTAATAGCATAAAAATTTAAATTAGCTTATTAAAGTTCAAGAGAGACAAATGAATAAGCTTTCGTACTTCAATGAAACATGAAGTGTACAGCACTTTACTTTATGAAGCATATGTTTCATACCATGAACACTTTGATAGTCATGTTTTAGAGTATTTTGGGACTGCTTCATTTCGAAGCATGATTTTTATCTCTTACAGTGCTCAAAACTAACAACATTTACTAGCCCTACTTTTAAATTTTCTACCTCAATATTTACTAGCCCTCATTCTTGTTGACCTCAATTTTCGTGAGGTCTAGTATTTCTCGTGGGAGTTAGGATCTAGCCTTAGGGGTCTTCCTGCGACTATCTTAGAACCTTAGAAGTGGGACCCG
>NW_018233583.1:44126-45022 GCF_001263595.1 Phalaenopsis equestris
TTTTTGCTCCTCTTGCAAGCATGTTGGGATTTCGGCTTTAGCATCTTATGACTGGTTCTTGCTTAAGATGAATGTTAGGGAGTTCGCTTTACTTCTTATACATATGTGGGGGCTCGGTTGTGGCTTTCTGCGGCTTTCCCTGGCTTGAAATATATGTTATAAGAAAACTTGTTTAATTTGGAAAGCCTTGTATCTTGTTTTGAGAAATCGACTTAACTCTTCATGAGGCATCTCCCCTGTTCATATCTTTGTTGGAATAATTTCATGCTTAGAATGTTTAGATATGCAGGTTGTTTCTTGGCTTTGGACGACTCGGTTTTTGCCTACAGGTGGTTGGAACTTTAATTTCTATTAAAATATGAATTTATATCAATGTTTGGGCCTGTTTTTAATCTTGTCGAGTTCAGCTTTGGCTTTAGTTCTTGTTGAGCTCGGTTTTGGCTTTAGTTCTTGTTGAGCTCGGTTTTGGCTTTAGTTCTTGTTGAGCTCGGTTTTGGCTTTAGTTCTTGTTGAGCTCGGTTTTGGCTTTGGTTTTGTTGAGCTCAGTTTGGCTCTAGTTGGGGGCTGTGTTTGGCTCCTAGTTCTTGTCGAGCTCGGTTCTAGCTCGGTTTGAAGTCACGGTTTTGGGTTTGAAATGGTTGGATGTTTAATGCTTTATGGGAATTTGGATTTTAATGTTGCTAGGCTCGATTTTGGGCTTTAAAATGGTGGCTTTGGTTTTACTTCTAGTTGGAGGCTGGCTCGGGTTTTGTTTCCTGGTGGGAACTTGGCTTTAGCTCTGTTTCTTGATTGAGCTTGGTTCCTGGTCGGATTTAGCTTTGGTTCCTGGTTGGGCTTGGTTTGGTTCCAGAGGGGGGAGCTGTGTTGTTTTGTTTAGCCTTGATGGGCTCGGTTTG
>NW_018233583.1:46330-46960 GCF_001263595.1 Phalaenopsis equestris
GTTGTCCACCTGACGAATACCTGTTTAGGCTGGGAAATAGCCCCTAAGTGAGGTTCAAGACACACTTCTAGACGAGTGGTGGGTTCTATACGTTCGGGTGACCGAGTAGCCTTCGTGGATCCTCGAGAATAAATATATCTGAGCCTAGTCCCATACGAGTGCTTGCGGTCCCCCTCATCCGAATTTTGTTTCTTTGTTTTATCGAAGCTTTGGGACAGCACTCGTGTTACTTTTTTTTTCTTTCGTGATTTCCCCCAGGAGTTTTTGAGGATTTTCTTTCAATTGAGTCTTGTTCGTCGAGTCTCTCGAGTTTTTCCGCTTTTCCTCGGATTTCCTGGATGACGTTTTCTTCCAAACTTTGTTTTTTTTTAGATGCATTTAGGTTTGCAATACTTAAGGGACAACGGATCTCACAGGCGTACAAGTTTGCTTTACATTTTACAGCACTTAATTTTCTTGTTTCAACCTGCTACTGCTCTTCTTATACAGCATGCTACACTTGTTCTGTTTCTACCTGTTACTGTTCTTCCTGTATAGCATATTTTCCTGCTGCTACCTGTCGTTCTTCATGTATAGCATGTTACACTTGTCCGGTTTCTACCTGCTACTGTCTTTCATGTATAGCATGTT
>NW_018233583.1:47967-62897 GCF_001263595.1 Phalaenopsis equestris
GGGGAACTTGTCGGCAAATAAAACGGTTTCGCAGACCCAAACGGATGTCATATGTTTTCCTAGTTTATTTGATTGAGCCTCATCCTCAAGTCTTGTGTTTATCCCTCGGGATAGATACAGAATTTGAGGTAGAGCGCTCTTTCATTTAAACTGTGAAAAATATGAGGTCAGTTTGATTTCATATTTTTCTAAAGTCATATATATATATATATATATATATACACGTAAATTAAAACGTCCCTCCGAAGCGGGCGATGGGATTTCAATTCCGGCTGCCGACAACTTCTTACGGGCGACCCCCCAAACAACCTTTCTTTCTTACTTTTTAGTGCCGACAGTTCTTAACCTCAATTTTATTGTAATTTTTAAAATGAACTTCATTTAGAGATAGTTGTTGATTTACTTCATAAATCATATTTGTGGTATCCTTATTTCTCTTTCAGCAAATTTTCCTGTTTCCTTGTCTTTGGCAAACAACTTTATTAAACTCTTATAATTATTAATAGGCTTTTCCGGCAATTTTAAGGGTTAGGATTACCCTATATTAAAAAAATCTTAGTTGTTTTTACGAGGACATCATATGGATTATTGAAATTGGTCTATGGATATTTTAATTTATGAGGCATTTACATACATGCTACCCAATTCCTATTTATTTACGTATCTAATAACTAAACTTTACTTTTTACATTCAGATCACATAAAAATACCACTATTTTAATTTTTAAAAAGGAAAATACACCCTTTCATGCATAGGTAAGGTGGTATGCATGTAAAAATTAATGTTAAGGTGTTAGATATGTAAATAAGTAGAAATTGAGTGGTACGTATGTAAATCTTCCTTAATCTATTTATCAGATTGAGTTTTGCCTAAAGGCATTCCTAGCTTTTTGCTTACTTTATTGGCCATTGCAGAATTTGCTCTAGTCATGAAATGAAGACAATTTTTCTGTCTTTGTCTGGCTAATGTCACCTCAACGAACCTGTCATCCACAAAAACAGAGTATAACTTGTTGCTGTTAAGTATACCTGGATGGACTTTTTCTCATGTGGGTTGAGAGTTTAACCTAAAGCTGGAATCCTTTTATGAAGTCTTCTTTTGTCATATAGCTTTAGCTTTATATTGAGAGAAGAGGGCCATGCCCATTGTTTTATCAACCTGATTTGCTCGGATTTAACTGATAAAAATAATTGGTGATTTAAAACAGTATTAAATCATCAATTCTTTTCACAAAGTTAAATCGAATGTTAGTGATAGAACATTTTCAATCTGCCAAGAATATGTGTTAGCCATAAATTTATATTGTGTGAGATATCATATATTTATCTTATGGAATACCATGTTATAATTGCAGCCAGTTTTTTGAAATATTTGTTACAAGTTACAAGATGGTTTTGTGGGCAAATGTTTGTTGCAATAAATCAATAATCCAAAAGTTATGGCAACCTCAATGAATGGCTACTCCTATGATTTGATATATTTCACATTTGCAGTTACCACTCTAAAGGGCCAAATAGTTTCATAAGTTATCCATTTCCCTGATGTCATATCCCTTATGAAATCTTCTCTTTGTACATTTAGAACTCTATTATTTGAATTCTTCATTTCAGTTATTAAATTGTTTTCATTATTATTGTATCCTATGCCGGGGGATGGAGCTCAAACAAAAATAAAAAAAATTAAACTTCAAAAGTTCAATCTAAAATATAAAATAAAATCCAAAATGAAATGATTTTCTAATTCTTGCAAATATATCCAAGCATATATTTTTTATTATCATCTCAGACTTTCTGCTCGCCTCACTGCAAGAAACTCTTTTAAATTCTTATTAAACTCTATGGATGGTTATGGTAATTTCTAATTTTTACATGCGCAGTGAATGCTAGGGTCCATATTCATTTCAAGACACGCTGTTCTTCATCCCAAAGAATGGCGGTAATTGAAAAGCTCCATCTATCTGCTCTGGAAGCTCAATTGAAGTCATTAGCATCTACAAAACCCTTGACATATATAGGGGTTGTTGGTCCACCTGGAAAGGTGAGGGCAGATTACATGTATTACTAAGCATTCCCGGCACATTTGAAATTGCAAATTTTGTGAATTACATTGCAATTCTATTTTTGTTTTGGTTATGAAATATAGATGATGTTGTTTAGGTCAAAAGTTTATTCAGGTTATATTAATTATAAGGTAATGTCTAATTTATTAGATTCAACATGTAAATTTATATTTGAGCTGTCTTACAAACTTAATTTGCAATACATTTTTTTGGGGTAAATTGTACTCAGTTCGCCAGAGTTGTAAGGGTTGTTTCACTTTGGTCCACTTCTATATTTAGGTTCCTAATGTCTTTTTTATTCACAAGATAATCCTTAGTTAAAATGTTAATCTTCATGGAGATCGTTCATTAAATTGTTAACTTTTCCTTACAGTTTAATCATGTGAATAACATTTTGTTTAAAATGCAAAATTTTTGTTTTTTCTTTTGATGAATGGACCTCAACCTAATAAAGTCATTGTAGGGTTTGAGAAAAGAGGGTTAAAGTATCTAACAATGTTGATATAATATTTAGCCCAAAACATTTTTAAATGAACAAATGACAAGCATTGTGTAATATTTAGTCAATAATATTCTTTCATTCCATTTGATTCTCAACTAACTATGTTGTGTAAGGGCAATACTTCTGTTCTGTGAGATAATCTCTTATTGTCTTACTTTTAAGCATACATTTATTAAGGTAAAAATGATCAAGACTATCTTGGTCAATGAGCTATAACCTGAGAAAGAAACACTCGGCAATTAAATAATTTACATCTGATTATTAGGCTCAAACCTCCTTATATATTTACTTTTTTATGTTGTATTTTCGCTTCAGGGAGAAATTACAGAGACCTTGCCTAGAGAAGCATTTCTTACAAGCCAAGAGGCTGTAATAGCTGCAGCTTCTTCCGAGGCAATTGCTCTTGCAAAAGCAGCAGTTGAAGCTGCCAAAGAAGCTGCGCAGTTATTGGATGGTGACCCATGTTTGGAATCGGACAGATCAAAAGATTATGCAGCTGGTGATGAAAAATTTAGGGATGAGGTCGTTAAAATGGAGCAAATCTGGCAGAATTATTGTTCTGCTGAGGGTATATTTCAAAAAGTTCATCTCAAGATTTGAACATTTCTGATTTAATGACAAATGAGCTCGATTTCATGCAAAACATAGCTGTGCGATCTAAACGTCAAGTAGAGAGAAGGGCAAAAAGAGCTAAAGTGGCTGCAGAGGCTAACATTCCACTTGCTTCTGTTAGGTCAGGATCATCTGGAAAGAAAAAGCGTGGTGCATTGCAGGAGATTGATTATTCTGATCCTTTACATTACCTTAGAGGTACAACAAGCTCAGCAAAGCTTCTCACATCTGCTGAAGAGCAAGAGTATTCAGAAGGAATTCAGGTTGGAAATTTTGTAGTTTTTCTGCATTGTGAAATTTTTCTGTTTCTTTGATTCTTTGCTTGCAGCCTAACAGCAATTTTAGATATTAGTGGTAAGCTTTGCTGACCGCAGAATTTTATTGCTTTTATGTCAAAATAAGTTTATGCAAGTGTACTGATAGAATAAAAGAGGAATCATTAACGCTGCCAAGATTTAACCTTAATTATAAGGACAGAAAAATAAGATCTTTTTTTTTTTGGTTAGATACCCTTTATAGCAACATGAGTGTATTTTTTTTTTCTTTAGTTTCGTAGGATGTCATAACCAACTTTCTTTAAAATGCTGCATAGTTATGTCCCAGAGACAAGTTTTGGCACACTTCCTCACACTCAACCTTTTGATGAACTTACCGTTATTCTGTGGTTATATGCTTTCATGTAATACCAGAAATCTGCCCATTTTCATTACTCCTGCAGTTATCCCATACACAAATTTACATTAAATGCCTGTTGTTCAGCATCTTAGTACTATTTAAGAATGATTATTAGTGCCATAATTATCCAATTTCAAATTGGATGGCACATAGTTTGCCAATATTTACACTGAGGTGCAGAAATGTGTTTATTATTTACACTGATCACCAAGCTTTGTTCAGAAGATAAATATATTGATTGATCTTTTTGGACATTTGTGGAAACATTCAGCTTAATTTACATTCTGCATTATACTTTTTGTGAGCCTTATGAACTATTTATGATCATAAAATTTCACAAGCACCATCAACCTTAACCATCCTTCACAAATGGGACTATTATGCCGACCAACAAATTTTGATGAACTAATAAGTATCTGAAGATAAAGTTAATCCGAAAACGGGTAATTTAATCTATTATGCCTACCAAAACGAGCAATTTAACATATTACGGGTAATCTAGTCATTAAATTAGCTAATAAGCATCTAAAGACTATTACCTGCTGCTTATAATAATAATAGTAGAATTTAGTATATCACGGGTAATTTAGTATGTCATTTGTAATTTAGTAGATGAAATTTGATGAACTAATATGTATCACCCAGAAAGATACCCAAAAAGAAATGGTAAATAAGTACCTTACATCAAGACACCCAGAAAGCCAAGCCAAGCCTAACTAGACACTTAAACGCAGAAAGAAACCTAGGAAAAACATATATTTCTAACGCGGATACAGGCATGCAGGAAATTACATAAAGCAAATCAAATCAATAAATAGTAAAAAGAGGGCAGCTGAGCGCTACAAAAAAAAATGCAAAGTAAGTGGGGCAGCCGAGCATCTGCTCCACATATAGCCTTGCCTAGATCTACTATTGTCCTGCTGGTGGCTTGGCTTTTTGGGTGACTTTTGATTCGTGATCTATTAAGTTGAGGATCGTGCTTTAGCTTTGTTGCCTTGTTGTGGTTCATCCTCCCTCTTGACGTTCATGTTTGTGTTGAGGTTCGTCCTCTTGATTTTTATCATTGCTTTGATGTTCGTCTTCATTGAGTCACCTTATTAGGATTTATTCACGCTCCCTCTTTGAACAAGCCCCGTCTAAAACACACCCAACATTCCAGCCAGCCAATGAGGACAATCTACCCTTAGACTCAAGGGAAAATTGAAAATCTATGTTTATTATGGCATCTGTAGAAAAATATTAGCAATAAAATATATTAAACATATTCATCACTCATACGTCAAAATCATATCAGTAGGATAAATGTTTTCCTAACATGTTGTCTATTTAAATGTTAATTGGCCTAAATGTCCATCTACAACGGTAAAAGACATAGCATCATCTACATCCAATTCAAGCATGCAATTGGTGCTCATAAAGAAATGAAGGGAAGAAACACACAATACGATCAACCTAACCTAGATCTAGGTTTGTGAGCTAGCAAAGTCGCTTAATAGTGTGGTATGTAGGCAGTCATTCTGGCATTTACGTTAAAGTTGTAGTTCACGATGAAATTTAACTGATTACCATTAGGTGTTTGAAGTTCAAATGACTTACATATTGTGCAATTATATTCAATTTTAATATTTTGGTTGAATTTAATTATTACTTAATGTTATAAATAGTGTTGTGAAGGGTGACATTCACCTGACTGAGGATCCCGCTATTCACAACTCCCTAATCATAGTAAAGAATGACACGTCATTTTGCGGAGATGAAATGCACTCCTTGAATATCAACAAGCGGCTTCATTACTCTTTTTTCACTTTAAGTTTTATTTATTCATCTTTTAATTGATTCTTCATCCCCTTTTTTATTCTAATTTCATTTAACATCGGTTCAAGTTACTTAATATTTTAAGTCATCAACTTAGGTTTCCAGAGAAATTTTATGGAACTCTAAGTGAAGGCTTGGGAGTTTGAATTCCTAAAAGTATATTTGAAAAAAGTTTATGGTCAATTTTAAGAGATTATGGGTCTGTTTGGGGCAGCTGCAGCTTATCTAGCTTATGTTGACAAACTGCGTATCTGAAGTTAATCTTGATAAGCTATTTGTCTGTTTGGTTTGTACGTTTAGAAAAAACTGATTTGCTGTTGTTTCTGGATAAATAAACATTTTGCCCCTGGTCTATATAAGCTAAAAATAGACCAATATATTATAGTGGCATAAAGAAACAAAATTGGATTCTTGCAGTAACATTTATTAGAGATGAAAATAGACTAATCTAAGAAAGGAGCTTCAGAAACTCCGTGGTCAAGTTTATAAGCAAGGAAGGCCCTACGAAAATACAAAATAGCATTAAAAAGCTGAAAAATAGTCTGCAAAGATAAGTATTTGCACTCCCATTAGAAAGAAACACGTAGCAAGCTAAACAAAAAAGAGCAAGCTAATGAAACCTCTAAGATTTTGGTTAAGGGTCATCATAAGGCTAGCGAGAATATGTATTCAATGCACCATGTGAAGAGCAGGGAAATCAAATATGTTAACTATAAGTAATTAAAGTCAAAAAGATTATGAAACAAGTCATATTAACAAAATAGAGTATGTTGTATATGCAGGAAGTGAGCACCTACACTATTATTGCTCCAACTCGCAGTCAGGTGGAGAGAATTTGAAAAAAAAATTCAGTTCACATACAGAAACATAAATTTATTAAAAAATTAAGGGAAATTTACATTTGTAGCACACAATTCATAAGTATTTACATATCTCACACCTAAACTTCTATATTTACAAACATAACATTTCGGTGTTTTGACCTTATGCATGAAAAAGTATATTTAACTTTTAAAAAGTGGTAATAGTGATATTTTTTTATGTGATATTAAAGATTTAAGTGCTTTGTATGTAAATATGGGAGTTTAAGTGTGAGATATAGAAATACATAAAAATTGTCTGCTACGTATGTAAATGCCCCCAATATTAAACTAAAACCAACACAAACTGAAAATGTTCTTAAAAAAAAATCAGAGCGCAAACAAACCTCTATTTGGCTTTGTAATGATGTTAGTAAATCTTTTTCCTTATAGAAGATTTTTGTTTACAACACAACCACCGAAGAAAAAAACAGGAGAGGTGTTTGCCGGATAGAGAGGGATCTGACCAAATGGGGGAGTAGGGAGGAGCGGCTAGGGCAGACGAGCAAACTGGAGCAGAAGATGGAGCTCGGCGCAGCTAGGGTAGGACGCGATCGAATGAAGCCCGAAAGAAGGAACTCGGCGTAGCTTGGGCAGGGCGCTATCGAATGGAGCAAGGGTAGGGCAGACGCGATCAAATGGAGCAAGAGGGCAAAGTTGTGATACAATTTCATCGAACGCAGACCGCAACTATCATCTTGCGGGCCGTGTCTTTCAGAAATTAAAAACGCCGTATTTTTATAAGTTGTTCAAACGCGTTTACCAAACGGTGTGACAACATTTTCAAAACGCCACCCGCACTTATAAGCAACAGGCCCCATGACAATCAGGGGATTATGCTAAAGTTCTTCAAGTTTGTATTAATTGAAATTTAATGTTCACTTACTCAATGTTGGGTCATACAAAGTGGACCATGAATCTTCATCAAATTTTAATCCAACTTTGTATGAAGATTCAAGTTCTTCTTCATACAAAAAAATTCCCTAATTGTATTCAAGGTCCACTTTGTATGACCCAACTTTGAGTATATTATTTAAATTTTTTTGTATGAATATAAGTGATCTCCAGTCTTCATCAATTTATATTCAAGGATTATGCTAATGTTCCTCAAGTTGGGTCATACAAAGTGAATAGGCTAAAAAATTTGAAGCATTTTATTCAAGAGAGTCGTGCCTTGAGGTGCAACTCAACGCGGGTGAGGCATATGCCACACCCTGGGGAAAATGAGGCATAAGCATCATTATGATTTTTTGTAAAAACACTAAGTTATGTCTTATATTGCTTAATTTTAAACAAGAAATATTGTAAGTTTTTAATATACTTTATCCTTCCATTTATTTATTTTCTTTTTTAGAGGCTTTTAGCTCTTGCCATTCTGTTGTGGCTCCAATTAGAGTGATTCCATTCCATTTTCATAGTTATTTTCGTAGGTTTGAATTTTGTTCTCCTCACTTAGTTTCTTGAGTTTCAAATATTAGAATTTTATGTAATAGTTTAAATATATTTTTTAATTAAGTAGAGATTTTGGCGCTTTGATAAAAAGTTTAAGAGTAAAAACTCTAAATTTAAGAGTTTGTTGCCCAACCTCTTTCCTTGGCTTTTGTTTTGGTGAAATTCATATGTATGTCTTTTTTACTTGTTGATCTTTCTTCCAGTCTCTTCTAAATTTTTTGCCAATCTTTCTAGCGTCAATCTATATGTTTTATCTCTATTAGCATCAATAAAAAAATTTCTTAAGTTTTCTTGAAGCAGTTGGACAATTTAGGGCAAATCTTGACCAATTTTATTTTCTTCCAGCCTTCTTTGATTCCCTCCAAAAACAAGATATGTACTCCAAACATTCTCAAATACTTCTAATCCTTTGTGGCTCCTTCACACACTATTAGGACCTTCCTCCGATGCAATGTTCCAAGGCTAGTTAAAAGTCCACCCAAACTTAGCCTTCCCTGGCCTTGGGGGGGTGTTTGGTATGCATTTTTATTAGGATTTATATTAGAATTTAACATAAATCCATCAAAACACAAAAAAATAATAAGTTAAATCCCACTGCCCACAAATCTGATTTTTTGTCCGTTTTGGCGTAAATCCTGGATTTATTAAATGCAATTTTTACATGGATTTAACGGATTTAAGTGAGGAAGAATACACACATGCGAATTATCACTTCCCTCATCGCGAAACACTTTAAAGGGATTTAACTGGATTTAAACCTAATCAACTATTCTGAATTTAACACATTTGGATTTGATAAATCTGGATTTACAGGATTTACTCAATCCTATTTAAGTTAAATCCTGGGTGCAGCCAAACACTCCTTGGACTAGCTTTTTTAACACATTCCTAAGCTCTTTTGGATCACCCTAAACTTAAGAACATATCTCCCAACATTCCCTTGATGAGTGGATCATTTCCTAAATCCCTCTTCATGGCACGGCCCTAAATGTCAACCTCCTACTACAGCAAGAAAGAGGCTTGGATCACCCTTCCAAGGCTAGTTCACAGAGTGCTGAATCATTTTCTAATATCAGGGGTATATATGATATTTCCTTTTTGCAGATCATTTGGCATAGAAGTTATGACTTGTATCATCAACACATATAGCATTTTTTTGTTGACTAATCCTTTGTCTTTATTTATTGTAAAATGAATTTGATCACATTATATTTCCGGTTGGAAAAGTTTTAACTTCACGAATATATGGTAGCTGGACCATTAAGAACCATCTGGGAGTATTTCCTAGTTTACAAGGTTAATAAAAGTTGAATATACCATAATCATATTGGGCTTGAATCTCTTTCTAGACTTTTTAGAAAAAGAAAAGAAAACAAATATTTCCAAAAGAGTGGCGAAAACAGACTTTTTGAAACCAGTGAAAGAATTGAGAAAAATAGAGCAGATATGTCAAGATGCAGATGGAAGTATTTAACTCGAAGATAAAGAAACTGAAGAAACAAATGTGTTATAAACGTTAACCCTTGTAAAGTCAACCAAGTGTTCCCTTATCAATGCTTGTGGAATAAGAATCCGCATCTTGCACACATCTTTGAAGTTTCGTATCTGCTTATAGAAATATTTGAAGAGGCTTGTTCTTGGTTGTTGGAATTATTTTGGATTCTACCAAAATTCTTCTTCTTGTATCTTGTGTTTATTATTATTCCTTTTTTTTTTTTTTTGGGAAATTTACGTACATACCACACAGTTATTATTATTATTCCTTTTTTTAGATTTACAAATATAACACCTAAAGTTTGATTCTTACATTTATAACATCTTGGTGCTATAAACTTATCCATAGGATGGTACATTTGACTTTTAAAAGTTAATAACAGTTGTATTTTTTATGTGATGTGTGCTTGTAAATATTAGAGTTTAGGTATAAGCTATGTAATATGGTATGTTTTTTTCATCTCTTTGGTTTCCTGTAAGATTTTCTTTAACATGCTAAATTGTTTCCTTTTCTGATCCCTACATCTTAAGTACGAGTGCAAAGAAAAATATTACTTCATCTATATTAGAAATTTAGAAAAGAATTCACTGGTAATGATCTAATGCAGGAATTGCTAAAGCTTGAGAGAATCCAAGAGGAGCTTTTAGGAAGGTTTGACCGCCAACCAACTTCTTTTGAGTGGGCAGCAGCAGCTGGACTCGATACAAAAACTCTTAGGCAGCGCCTAAACTATGGAACTCATTGCAAGGACAGGATGATCAAAAGCAACATAAGGCTTGTTATTTCGATTGCAAAAAATTTTCAAGGTGCAGGGATGAGCATCCAAGATCTTGTTCAGGTCTTATTATTACGTTATTTGAAGTGCATTACTTGTAACTATTTTTTGCGGCATTCATCTAAGTACTGTCTTCAATTTTGTCCATAGGAGGGATGTCGTGGATTGTTAAGGGGTGCTGAGAAGTTTGACGCTTCAAAAGGATTTAAATTTTCTACATATGCACATTGGTGGATTAGACAATTTGTTCGAAAATCTCTTTCTGATCAATCTAGAACAATACGGTTACCGGTAAGTTTTTTGCCATCTATAATTATTTTAGTAGTTTTGTTTTATGAAAAACATTGTGAAGAAATCTATAAAATCTTGATCGTTGGCATCCTGAGTTTTTATTAACCATACTATTTTTTTTCTTTGATTTATTTGTTTGGCTTGTCAACCATGAAGTGGTGATAATTGTCATTATATGATCAATGTTAGGTTTACCCTTAGTTAGGGGTTTATTTAAAATTCATGGTGCTATTATTGTACTATGTAATAAGTATGATTTGTCATAAGTGAATTCCACTCTGAAGGGATGTGGACGGACTCTGATTTGACTAGCAGTTACTACAATGCACTCGGTTTGTAACCTGAGTAAAAATTACTACATGATTTAGGGAAAACCTCAGCTTGAAGTATCAAAAATATTAAATTTTAGCTAGAAATTATGTCATACTCAATCTTTATAATCCATGTGTTATTTTTGTAGTAGAATGTATAGAGGTCAACAAAACTATCTTGTTTGAATCATTTGTTTTATTCTCTACTATGTCTGTTTATTCTACTTTTCTTTTTTAGCTGGAGTATTTTTATTCTGCAATGTCTCTTGTCTTATTAGTTGTTGGGAAAGGAGTATAAATAAGGGCCAATTCTATCATGGATCTGAATATTGCATTGAAACCTTGAGCCATGGTTCACTTTATTGTCCACTCTATGAGATTTTCTGCCCATCTTTAAAATTTTCCTTGTTCCTCTCTTTTTAGCATTTTGTTTCTTCCCCCTTTGCTTGGAGCTCTTTCTGTCTTCCCAATCTTATCAGATATATTTAATATTACGTTAACTAGTATAACAGCATATTGGTCTTCTACAGATTATTGTAAACCTAACCTGTACATGCTTGCTTCCATCTATTTAGCCACCACTGCCCACCTTTGATTTGCCATCTTTTTATAAATTCCATAATTCTAATTGGCGTTTTTCTTATCCCCTCACTTAAAACAGCTTCTCTCTGTGTGCGCGCGCGCGTGTGGTGTGTGTGTGTGTGTGTGAGAGAGAGAGAGAGAGAGAGAGAGAGAGAGAGAATTACAGTGAAGTTCCTATAATCAAATTGTTCTTGCACCTCTGCCACTATTTGATCTCCGCTACTGCTTTTTTAACTGTATTTTTACTGATGTCTTGAACACTTCCTGCAACAACCATTTCAAACTAAATGGACTCGGCTTTCTCACTCCTCTTCCTTTTATTCCTATCGCGTGCTACTGATGTTAAATCTAGTTTATCCGAATCTTGTGTACAAGTCTTAGCTATGTTAACTTCCGTCCTGATGTTTTTCTTGCTATAAATTTCCAGTAATCTAATTGCCAATCTTATTTTTGTGTCTTTATGCCATTCCCTAAGCATTTAATTTACTCATAGCTAATTGATCTTGAATATGCACAACACCTTTCTTTTCTCAAGTTAATCATCTCTCACTTCATCCTTTGTACTTTTACCCCGCAACTAGCTTAATTACTCATTCAATCCAATTGATGCATTGTAGAAAAGGTTGTGAGAATTTAATTTTATTTTCTTGACAGTTTATAGTCATCTATATAGCTTATAATAAGTAGGAGAGAGGATTTTTTTTCTTCTAGAAGTGTTAAGATGAAAGCTTCATTTTAAAATGAAACTCTCTCAAAATTTGATTTTTTTTTTTGAAGTAAAAATATATTATTAATGAGATGATTAACGAAAAGGCTCTTAGAAAAAACAAAAGATTTAGAATAAAACTCTTACAAACTCATGGTAATCCTTAAAGTTAAATCATCTATTAAAACAATGTTTTGTTAACATTGTTTATCTATGTATTTATATTGCCACAATGAGAGTAAAATTTGCCTTTTTCAATAGACAGATTATACTTATAGAATTAAAAAGGTGAAATTGTAGAGTGAAAAATAATGATATAGCCAAAACCTAGTTGATTGAATTTCTAAAATATCTCTGGGATGAAGCAGTAGATGTCACTTATTCTGCAATTAATAGAGTTAATATATGATCGATTACAATCCATTATTTACCATATGAAATCTTGTAAGGGAAGAAACCAAATGTATCACATTTTTTTTGTAGATGCAAGTAATTCCTATTGGAAAGTTAAAAAAGCAGTCTTAGTAAATTTGACCTGTCATGTGAAGAAGGAATATTTCTAGGTTTTTCCCATCATAGTAAGGCATTCAGGGTGTTTATAGGAGAGCGTTGATTGTAGAAGAATCTATTCATGTTATATTTGATGAGTAAACTCAAGGACTACCTAAATTGAGAGATCTAGATGATGAAAAGATTGATAAATTATAAATTTTAAGCTTCAATTGATCTGAAGTTAGCAATGGTGACCCCCAACTCCAAAGTTGTCCGAGGAGTGGAGATAGGCCTCTAATCATCTTAAGGAATTAATTGCAAGTATTCAAGTTCAAGGCATAAGGACAAAAAATGCACTTAGAAATGAGTTTGCTCACTCAGCTTTCATATCTCTGATAGGATATTCCATTATTAATGAAGCTCAAAAAGATGAATATTGAATGAACACAATGCATGAGGTATTAAATCAATTTATTAGGAACGGTGTCTGGGAATTTGTATTTAGACCAAAGGATTCACATTTAATTGGGACAAATTGGGTATTAAAAAATAAGGCTAATGATTTAGAAACTATAGTTAGGAATAAGATTAGACTAGTTGCACAAGGCTATAGTTAGGTTGAATGAATAGACTTCGAGGACTCATTCGCCTGTTGTTAGATTAGATGCTTAGACTAATTTTGGCATTCACATGTTACAAGGAACTTAAGCTATATTAGATGGATGCCAAAATGCATTACTAAATGGCGTAATAGAAGAAATGTTTGCTGAACAACAGCTGGGTTTTAATGAACAAATTCCTTTAAATTTTGTATATAAATTAAAGAAAATATTATTGCGGGCTTAGGCACTTAGAGCTTGGTATAAAAGATTTATGTATGTGTGGTTAACCTTGGATTTAGTATAGGGAAGATAATGTTGGGGAGATATTCACTTCTCTAGATATATAAAAAACACGGATTTAAGAGATCCGAATCAAATGATTGAACAGAAGTGCACAAATAATAAACCTAGAAAACTGAACACAGATTTAATGTGGAAAAATCTGAAAATGGAAAAAAAAATTATGGAGGTACACCACAACAAGAAATTCACTATGAAATGAACAGATTAAACCATACTCAAATCTTCTCTACAATCCTAAAAAAAATGAACGCTTCTCTCTCGATCATACATAAAAATTATAGAAATGCACCCATAGAACTTCACATGCTCTTCTACACGCACCGTTCATTCTGTTTTTCGCCCTTTTTCATGCATTGCCAAGAGCTTCTCCAAATTCTGCATCAAGCACTTGAATGTCTAGATTGTTCAAACTATTTCTAGCGTCAGATGGTTTGCCTCGAGCGTCGAGTTTCCAGACACTCTGTTTCGAACACTTAATGAGTATATCTGGGCACGACTGCACGTGTCCTGGGCGATGGATTGTTTATGGCTCTATTTCAAAAGACATTCATCTGGGCTCTGGATCGCCCTCTCTGGCGATGGATCACCCATACTAGCCATGCGCTGGTGGGCCCTCTCTGGCGATGGGTCGCCCATACCTAACCAAGCGTTAGGTCGCTCAGTGCAGATGTAGGATTCAATTTTTCTGCCTAGATATATTCAACATCCACACATACAATATCCCACTTGAACATTGATCGAAATCTTCTCTAATCCAAACTTGCGTCATCTTCATAGTCATATACTATAATGTGGTTCACTCCCATTCACATCCTTCCTGAATTCTTACTGAAGCCAAACATATCTTTAATTTTTCAGTTGTAACCATCTTAGTCAACATATTCTCGTAGGATTTTGAGCTGTATGCATGTAATAATTCATTTTGAGAAATTGGATAAAATTTTTAGTGATCTAAAAAGTACCAAAAATTTCAGATTCCTCAGATTTTAACCAGTTTATGTTATAAAATTCTGTGTCAAAACGATCAATTTAATATATAATATTATGTATAAATTACAAATGGTTTCAAAGATATAAAACTTGAAAGTTATATGCTTAATTAATTTAATTAAACCTGATTATTTCCTAAACTTCCATACCCTTCTCCCCACCTACCTCTAACACCATTTATTCGTTGGTTTACTCGAATGGGGGCTTCCAAAGCCTTCGAGTTCTCCTCCATTCTCTCAATTCCCTTCCCTTATCCTCTCCCTCACAGCAGCGAATTGGTTATGCTTGACAGAGGAATCCGCGATAGCAATGAGGGTGAGCGGCGGTCTAGGAGCCGTAATTCACTGTAGGGAGTTTGAGGGAGAAATCTATGAGTTTCAACTCTTCTTTCATGCTAATTTCGGCAT
>NW_018233583.1:62907-92683 GCF_001263595.1 Phalaenopsis equestris
AATTTCGGCATGCCCTTCCTCCCCTACCTCATTCCTCTTAGGCGAGGGAGCCCGTGACTCCAGCTACAGTGGTCGAGCCTACAAGCAGCTAGGTTTCCAGGATCTGGGATGAAATTAGTGAGTATTAAACTCTATTTCACGTTATTTGAGACATTCATTTTCTTCCTCTTGTTTCCATTTTGACGTATGCGACGAACAATGCATCTTTTTTGTTTCAAGTAGTCGTCGGAGGCTTCAAACTTACGTCGGAAGTGTTGTAAGTGGCTTGTTATAGGGGCTTTAGCACAAAATCAACAAAGGGAAGAGGAGATATGAAGTGTTAGGAAGAAGGGAGAAGAATTTTTAACAGCTTTAGAAAGGCGGACTTGTGGCTGGAGGCCTAATTGAGGTAAGAAAGTTACTTTTGGGTTAAATCACTTTGAGCCAAAAATTATAAAAAATGAAATTGTTTATATATGAATGTTTTTATGTGCATGATCAGATGAGGATTTCATCATCTAACGGTACAGGCAGAGGACGTCAGTGTACTCGTGCCCTTAGAGTTTTGCTACCACCTCAGACAATTGTGATGGTTAGATCATTAATTGCTGTGTCGACGGTATAACACTTGTAAAGGGGGAGTAATACCTCCCCAGACAACTGTGATGTTTACATTACTAATCACTATGCCAACAGGATAATATCAGCCGGGAGGCAGGTAAAAGTCTTTCTACCCTAGACAATTGCAATATATACATCGCTAACTACTGTGCCGACAGGATAATATCAATCAATGGGTGTTAGGTTTTGTTGATGGTGAATCCCACAAAGACAAATGTGTATGTAAAGAGTGTAAAATAAAGTAAAAATAAAATAAATTCTTATAAAATGTTGAATATTTTCATTTAGAAAAAGTTATTGATGCATGCATTAGCATATATAAGATTTTTTATAAAAATATGTAAGATTAACATTTTCCAATATTTCTTATAAAGGTATGAAATACCAAAATGCATATTGAATTCTTTTCTTGGGTTTATGTAGTTTAGGAGTGTGATTACTCCTGCGTTATCTTTAGATAACTCATTATGTTGTTTTAATATTATTTTTAGGGTTTAAAAATTTGAACAAGATGAATTGAAAAGGAGAAAATATGTATAGGAGTTGAATACAACAACTCAAATGGTACACTTTTCTACTTTTTAATTTTAATTTGTCTCTTTAATGATTTTTTCATGAATCTTTGAATATTAATCTGTTAGTTATAGAAATAGGATAACAGAGAATTTATTTCTATTACCCGACTATCTGTTCTCGTGTTTGTTCATTCTAAGTCTCGGACCAGGTCGTGACAAAAGTGGTATTAGCAAATGTTTAGATCAGAGCAGAGGCTTAGATTAAATAACATGAATCTTAATGAAAGAGCCAATAGGATAATTAGATTAAATTATAAATAATATTAATTAAAAATTATAATTAAGTCTAATTAAATTATATGATTGTTACTACAAAATTATGGATGATCTGGAGGAAGAGGTTAGAGATGAGAATGTAGAATCTGTTGTACCATAGAATGTCACGGTCAATGCTGGTGTATTATCTGATATGATGAATGTTGTGACTAGGTTTAAGAATTTTTAATCTCAAGCTAGTACCAGTGGAGGAGTACCAATGGATAAATACTTGAAGGTCTTTCAAGATATGAGACCACATTTGTTTTCTGGAGCAGGAGAGTCCGTGGAAGCTGAACACTGGCTTTTGAGAGTGGAGAAGATTTTAGATTGATTGTCATGTCCACTAGAGAGAAGAGTTACCTTTGCCACTTTTGCTTTTGAGGGAGAAGCTGAGAGATGGTGACAAGGACGGATGCATGAAAGGTTTGGAGGTAGAACCAACCACTTGGTGCAGTGAGACGAGTTTGTGAAAATCTTCAGATTGGTTTGTACCACGGTCAACTAGAAGACAGATGCAAGATAAATTCGTTAGGTTGGTGTAATGAGCTTGATCAGTTATGCAATACGAAACAGAATTTACTATGCTGTCAAAGTATGCACCCCAGTTGATTCCTAATATAAAGGAGATGCCACAGTTTTTTTTTTGGATTGAAAGATTCAATATGACAACCCTAGTGCTAATTGGGATTGAATACTATTCAGTGCTAGAGGAAAGGGTTAGGCAGGTGGATATTGATTTCCAACAAGTTAGAAGCATAGAGACATGCATACGAATTTAGTATGACAACCGAGGTGAATAATTATATTTTTAAATTTTAGCAGTCTTATTTATTTCAGAATGTATGTTTTAATCATTGTATGTTCTAATTTAGTTAAATTTTTCATATTATTAGATAAAAAATATGCATGTGATGCATGATATATATGGTGGACATTCTATATAAGATAGATATGATATAAAATATATGCATAAGATAAGATATATGAATGATATGAGAGATGCTTAATATGATATGCATAATATTTAGTTGCACAATAGAGTATGTATGTTAGTAGATGCATAAAGATTTTTCAGAATAATATATGTGATGAAGAATAAAATAACTTGTATATGAATGCTTGTATGTGCATATTCGGAGGAGAAATTCTCCCCCTAATGGTACAAGCAGAGATGCCAGTGTACTTGCATGCGTAGAGTTTTTTTCTACCACTTCAGACAATTGTGCTGGTTGTGCCGACAGAATAATATCTGTCAGAGGTGAGTAGACTAAAACTTACCTCCTCAGACAATTGTGTTTTTTGCATTCCTACCTGATGTGTCGATGGGGTAATATTGGTCAGGAGGCAAGTAAGAGTCTTTTCACTCTAGACAAATGTGATGCATACATCATCAAAGGTGTGTTAGGTTTTGTTGACTATGATCCTTACGAAGACAAATGTGTTTGTAAAGAGTATAAAATTAAGTAAAGTTAAAGTAAAGACATACAAAAGGTTGAGTATTTTCATTTAGAAAATGTCATTGATGCATGCATTAACATATATAAGATTTCTTATAAGAATATGAATGATTACTTTATTTCAGTATTTCTTATAAAGATATGAAAGACCAGAATGCATATTGAATTCTTTTTCTTGAGTTACTGTAGTTTAGGAGTGTGATTACTCCTAATTTATTTTTAGATAACTCATTATGTTATTTTAATATTATTTTTAAGTTTTAAACATTTGAACAAGGTGAATAGAAAATGAGGAAATTTGTGTAGGAGGTGAATACAATAACCCAAAAGGTACACATTTCTGCTTGTTAATTTTAATTATTTTCTTTAATGATTCTTTTATGAATTTTTGAATATTAACATGTTAGTGATAGAAATAGGATCTTATTTTATTAGAACTAAATAATCTTAATTTATTAGAACTAAATGAAAACATGACACTAAATAGGACGCAATGGAGAAAAAGGATCCATCTAGCTGACCCCACGTAATGGGATTAAGACTTTGTTGTTGTTGTTGTGATAGAAATAGGATAACAAAGAATTTATTTCTACCGTCTGATTATCTGTTCCCATCTTTATTAATTCCAAGCCCCGGGGATCGTGAAAATATCTCTTCAAGAATAACTATCCATCTTCTAGAGGAGAATGGATGAAGTGATACCTTAATTGAATGTGTTTCATCTTTGCATGAAAAACGACATGCTTAGCTAGATGAATAGCATTTTTATTGTCACTATGAAACATTTTAATTTCTTGCTCCTTGTCCAGTTCTGTTATGAAATTTGCATCCAAATCATCTTCTTGCTAGCCTTAGCGATGATAATGTATTCAACTTCAGTATTTAAAAATGCAACAATCTTTTGTGGCTTAGAAACCAAACTCTCTGATATATTCTTCAAAGTGAAGATATAATATGTTGTAATTCTTCTACCATCACTATCCCCTATTAGATCTGGATCTACATATCTTTGTAGATTAATCCCCAGACCTCCGAAATAAAGTGCCCTGCTAATTGTTTCTCTCAAGTATATGAGATTTCATTTCACCACCTTCCAATGATATTTTTTGAACTACCCCTGTGCCTACTAACTACTCCCACTGCATGTACAATAATATATGGTCTCATACATATCATCGTATAGATCAAACTTCCAACTTCTGAAACTTGTGTAACTATTTTCTTTTGTGGTTGTTCTCTTTCAAACTTGGGTTGTAGTTCCTTAGATAACTTGAAGTGACTACGTACGAAGGTGCTATTGGTTTTGCCTCTCTCATGTTGAACCTGCGTAGGACCTTCCTAACATATTCTTATGTGAGACAATTTTACTGTATCTGCACTATTGCCTCTGCTGATTCTCATATTACGAATCTTCTTTTATTTGAAATAAATCATCCATCTCAAACTCCCTTGATAATCACTTTTTAAAATCTATAATCTTCTTCATATTTGTTCCTTCAATCAACATGTCATCTACGTACAATAGAATAATAGAAGCACGGTATAACAATTACCGACTTTTTTTATAAAACAATATTGATATGTTTTGACACTCTATATACCCACCATCTGACATAAATCTGTCAATATCTCCTACATCACTGTCTTATGGCCTGTTTCAATTCATAAAGCCTCTTCGTCAATCTGATGGTGGGTATATAGAGTGCTTGTCTAGATTCTTCCTCTATTTTGAATATTTAACACAAAATTTGAAATTTCATTGCTCACCTTCTTGTGGACTTCTTCATTCAACAGTAACCCCACAATTTTATCAAATTTTAGCTTCATATTACCTGAAGGGTTGATTGTCGTCCTGATTAGTTCATCCCACTATCAGACAATGATGATAAGATTAACAGTCCCCTGACCTTGTCATCGAATTTGATGTCCACAGAACACAACTAGTTTCTCACAATGTTAAAGTTATTCAAGTGCTCCACTACTAAACTGTCATTCACTATCTTCATATTGAATAATCTCTTTTTCAGAAAAATTTTATGTGAGGTCAAATGCTTCTCATACATCCTTGTTAATGCAACTATATGATCTACCATAGCTTTCTCATTCACGATATTGAAAGCAATGGATGAGGAAAATGAAAGTCAGATCAAACCTAATGTTATATGATCAGACACTTCCTATTCTTCCAAAGTGATCAATTCAGGCTTTTTGCTGATTCTTTCTAGTAACAAATGCAATTTATTTTGATACAGTAAATCTTCAACTTGTATTTTCCAGAATGCAAACTTTGAACCATTGAAATTTTCCACCTTGTATATGGCTTCATCTGCCATTGCTCCTACTCGAATCAAAGATTTTTAGAAAAAATCCTGCTCTGATATCACTTATTGGGAGGATATTCACTTCTCTGGAATGGTAGAAAAATATCGATTTGAGAGATCTAAAACAAACAATTGAGTAGAAGCGCTCAAATAAGAAACCCAGAAAGTAGAACACAAATTTGAAGTGGAAAATCAAGAATAGGAAAAAACTACAGAGCCACTCCCCATGAAGAAATTCATCATAAAATGAGGAGAAATATATAAAGTGCACTACAATATTAACTGCACAAGGAATCGAGGCAACTAGCTTTCATATTCCTTGACCAATTTCTTACGATCCACACTTAAAAGCTTATAAACACTCATTATTATCCTATTTACTTAGTCATTCTTCCTATTTTTAGAATTTAAAAATTCTAAAAATTCTTCCTTATTTTTATTCATTGCCCTTAACTCTTTGTTGTCATTTTCTCTCTTCTCCTCTTATTATTCCCATAAATTTTGGGTAAGGCAGGGAGAGATCTTGAGGAGAAAACTTCAAGTGCTTGTTCAGGGTAAAATTTCTACCTTAGCTTTATTTCTCTCATGATTATCTTATGCTAACACTAAAACTCTCTTCCTATCTATATTTTGCCATACTTCCTTAAGATTATACATCCCGTGAAACATTGCGCTCTGGTATAGTCCCTAACGCTTCCCATCTTAACATAACCTGAGCATCTATCAACGTCCCTAGGTATATTTGCCCAACGATTGACTTAGGTTGTAGTATAATGCACTCATTTTGAAAAATCTAGCACACGGGTTCTTCTCCCGTGCTTGCCCCTATGTCGATTTGATTATCTTCAAATTTCTTGCAACATGACCATAGATGAGAAACAACTTTATCGATTTAAGTCTCATCTTCATTGATTCAAGGTCATAATCACTAGTTTTGATCTTGCAAAATTCTTTTCCTTATTTATGATAGGTAGGGTTGCAAATGAGCTAAGTGTTCAATAAGCTACTTGTGACTCGACTCAATTATAGCTCATTTTCGTTCATATAATAAAGTAATCGAGCAAAGTTGAATAATTTTTTAAGTATTTGATTATTAAATGAAGCTTGAGGATATTGTTTCTTGATTTGTTTATCATTCTGGACATATCTTTTGAAGCTTGTGAATAAGCTCGCTAAGTTGCTTGATTAAAATTCAATATTGTCATAAAATCTAATATAAATTATAAATAAAATTTTAATTAAATTTAAAAAAAATAATTTTATAATGAATTTAATATTAAATTAGTTATAAATAATAAAAAAACTAATTAAAAAATCTAATTAAAAAAAATTCAAGTTTTAACGGGAAGCTCCACATTAAATATAATTTAATGATATTGTAAGTTTTATGTGAACCTCATATTAATAAATAAATATACACATAAAACAAATAAATAAATCTACACCTTCAAATGAATATTATTTTACATCTTTTTCTTTATTTTTGACATCGCTTTGCTCAAATATCTCAAAAAATGGAAGATGTATTTTTAATACAAATATACATTGGGCCATACAAAATTAAAGTTAAAAAAAAGGAAAGCAATAATACAATGACATAACTAAAGCAAAAAATATGGGCTTAAAGTTTATCCTTGATTTAATCCAACATAAATAGGAAAATACTTGGTCAATCCTCTTTCTGTCCAAACACAAGTAACTCTAGTATACATATCTTTAATGACTTGAATATAAATCATATACGCACCTTTCTTTTCTCGAACTCTCCAAAAAACTTTTGAACCTTATCATAAGCTTTTTCTAAATCAATAAAAATAATATGTTGATCCCACTTACTCTCTCTGTACTTCTTCAAACCTCTTAATAGATGTATAGCTTCCATAGTAGACTTGCCCGACATAAATCCAATTTGATTATGAGAAATTTTTGTATCATGTGTTAACCTATGTTCAATTACTCTCCCATAATTTTAATGGATGACATATTAACTTAATTCCTCTGTAATTTGCACTCTTATGCATGCTCTTTATTCTTAAAAATGGAGATCAAAATAATCTTTCTCCACTCTTTAGACATCTTTTTAATTTTAAAAATAATATTAAAATGTTTAGTAAGCCAAAAAGTTTTTAAATTTTCTAAATATTTCCACACTTCTATTGGAATATCATCAGGTCCTAACAATTTTTCGCCATTGGGTTTCGTTAAAGCCTCGTCAACTTCATTTTTTTTCTGATGTGGTAATAAAAATAAAAAAATTTGTTATTATTAAAGATATTAAATCAATAAGGCCAATCATATTTTCAAAAATTTCATTAAAAAGTTTATCAAAATATCTCACCCACCTTTTTTGATTATCTTCCTTTAAGAAAAACACTCTATTTTCATTTTTAATTCATTTTATTTGAATTAAATCATTACTTTTTTTTTCTAGTATATATATATATATATATATATATATATTTCACTCTTTTGTCCGGTTCACTAAAAGTAGAATTCTTTGCACTACAAGTTGTTCTCTTAGACTTTTCACGGTCCAACATATATTATTCTCAACTCTCTGCGCTTTTACATTTAAACCAATTATTATAACAAAATTTCTTATATTTTATTTTTACTTGCATATAATTATTCCACGACAAATTTTTTTCTTTTTGATTCTCTAGGTAGATCTTTTAACACTTATTTAAAAATGTTTTTTTATTTTATTTCATGTAGAATTAGCCTCTTCGGCCTTGGGTCAATATTGAGTTTTAATCAAAAACTTTTATTGAGCTTGTTCATGAATTTTATTCGATTTTGTTTACTATGATAAACAAATCAAACAATAATGAGTTCATACTTGTTCATTTAATAATGTAGTATTTGAAAAAGTGTTCAAAGTTACTTAATTAAACAAACATAAATGAGCTCCAAGTGAGCTAAGCCATGAGCAGCTTTTTGAACACTTGGTTCATTTGCAGCCCTAAGGGTGCATTTAGCGCTGCTGTTGTTTTTTGAAAAAGCAATTTTGAAGCTATTTAGCAGCTTCACAGCTGCTGTCAGAAAGTTGCTGGTGAAATAACAGTGAGATTGGTTGGATAATCTGCTGTGGTGCAACTATTTCTAATAAAAAAATAGTTATACTCATGTAGATCTAAATTAGCTTAATAACTGCAGTTTTCAAAATAAATTTCTCCACTCCATTAATTGTAAGCCATCATTCTATACATAATAGTACAATAATAAAAAGGGTAAAAAATAACTAATAATGCTATAGCGATGTTTACCTTCATGTTCAGACGATCAAGTCTTTAAGATAATTTTTGTTCCTAACATCTACCCTGACTTGTTCATTATTTGGAGCGGACTTTTCTATATCATCAATCCATCGAAAAAACCTACAATCTTCATGTGTCATTTTTTCGGGACAACAATAAAATCCCATCCCATAGCTCTCTTCTCTTTTTGATGTGTATTGAGAACACTATGTACCACAATGACAGCTCTTGAAGTACTTGATGATCTTGAACTCATTTTTTTTTTGAGATTATAATATATTACTTTTTAATTGACAAATTAGACTACATATGCAATAAAATAATAACAAAAAATTAGGATCTATAGTTAGACAAAAAACCAGATATAAGTAAAAATATGCATCTCTAAAATTATAAACTTAATAATTAAAATATCAAAACATGTAAGAGAAAATAGACGTTAACCAATCTTCAATACACCTGAAATAGTAAACATTAAAATGAAGACACAACCAAATATTAATTATACATACTCGATGAATTTACTAAAGTATCTGTAATATCTTCTCTTAACTATATCATTTCTTGAACACCCTTCACATGGGTGTGTTGTAGCCATTCACAAAAAAATCTTTCTCGAGCAATGATTGACCTGCTCGATATTTGAATTCTTGTACAGATATGTATATTGGATTTTCATTAATGGACTTAAAATTAACATCTTCCCGAGATGGATATTTTCGTATAAAATTATATAGAGTTGTCGTTGTAATAACTATCTTTATCTATTTTTTGAAGAAATGTGTTGGCATATCTTGGAGTATGACCCACTTTTTCTTTCATACTCTGAATGATCTCGCAATAATACTCTGTAATGATGAGTATCTTTTGATGAAAAATTTATTCCTCTCTATAATCACTTGACTTCTTTGCTCAAAGTCAGGAAGATGGTACCTCGTATCGTGGAAAAATTTAAGAAACCATTTGCATGGGATATTCTGAATCAACGAGGTAATATTTTCTTGAATAATAACATTATTAATGCATCTCTTTACGTATAACACTTCAAATGCGATCATGAATATATTAACTGATTTGAGACATTAGAAATTTGTAGACACGCTGTCTAGTAACGAATTTAAAAATGTGATTATCATGAGCACTTCATTCTCATTCAGCTTCAAAACGTAAAACATATGTTGAAGTCACAAACTGTTAAAATATTTTTTTTTTGCAAATCTACAATTTCATATATATGCAATCTTGTCATTTTGTCAACGCGTGCATGTCATATGTATCAGTTGTTTCTATATAATCCTATTTAAAATATTTATTAGAATTATTCCTTTGTAAAACATTCATGCAAATTAAATAGATAAATAAATATCTTGAAGAATGAAATGTATCTTGTATCGGTACGCATTTCTCTTAGTGTATGCGCAAAATCAAGATCTATGGGTTTGACAATATTTTTTGTCATTCAAACCAAAGAGTTAACCCCAATATCAGAATATCTGTTAATTGTCTTTGTTGAGTTTTGAACCGCTTGAAAGCAGCACGAATGAACTCATTATGTGATATAATATATAAAGTGATAGTTAGTACTTCCTTGGGTATAAACTGGGACGATCCATGCACCCTATAATTATTCTGCAATTCGGACAGTATCTCCAAAAATTTTTCCTAGCATCCAAAACCTGCTATAAATTTTGCCTAGATGATCTTGGAGTAGGTCACTAATCTACTTACCACCCACAGATGATAATGACACATACAGTGTCCTGTACAAATTTGTCTAATAGAACTCATTGATAAGACAAACTATAGTAGTCAGAATTATTTCTCGCTCCATTATCTCTAAAATTTTCTCTTTATTTGATGAGTCTTTCTGATTTTTTTATGCATACCAAAATATATTAAAAATAACAAGTTATGTTATAAGTGAACAATTATATAAATAAATTACGACTAGTGCAGAACATATATGCTAAAATGTCACATCAACACATCACAGGATATTGTTTAGCATGAAGTTTAAATTATTGCACATCAATGAAGAGAAAAAAATTTAAAGAACACAAATTAATTAAACTGATTGTTTAAAATTTATCGGAGCTAGAGAATCATATGCTCCGACACAATCGTCATTAAAGACTCCAATTTTGTTCGATCCTCTAGAAGTATTATGGCTAATAAAAGTGGAGTCCAATAGCTTCATGATTTCTGCCTTGATCGAGTATCCCTAGATGGTCGTGCAAGCACTGGATGTCATACTGGTGCAAGTCATGACGATCTATGAAATCTGCTCGAATATATGTTGGGCGTCAGCCTTCATTTTCATTTTACGTTTCTGTGTGGAGAGTGTGGGGCGCTTGGAATGACTTGATTCACCTTGTTCTGGTGTTTCCTCTTAGACTCTATTTGAATGAGCATATTCGGGTTCATCTAAATTCCTGGGAAAGTCATGTGTTTTTGCCTAGACATTGGAGCCCGTGGCCACAACACCGAGCAACATAAAATCAAGTTTCTTTTCCAGCACGAGAAACCTTAAATTTTTTGGTATTGGGCAGAACCTACAATTGATAAAATCAAAGTTCAATAAATATGAGAATATAAAGAATCCATATAACATTTTCTATTTACTGAAATGTTTTATTTTCACCACTGAGAATCATCCACTGTTTCTTAACAAGATCTCAACCTAATCCAGTTATCATTCTCTTTAATTTCTTCCATAATTTCCATTCTTTTTTCAGTTGTTTTCCTTTGTTCTTTAATTGAGTTTTATCATACAATCTTATATTCTTTCATGAAAGTTTTTTATTATGTTTTGCCAACTTTCCTTATTGAAGTTTGTGATTGGTCTAATGTCAGTTTCGATCTCCTTCAAGCATCAATCACAGAATATGATCAGTCGATATACCACCTTTTTGGTTCCTCATCTGATGTATAATGTAGATAAAATTTTTTGAAAAAACAATATAATTATCTTAAAATTAAAAAAAAAGTAATTATAAAAATTGAAACAAAAATTAAAAAATACAATAGATTAAATTAGAGTTTATTGAAATTAATTTATCAAATATTGTTCCATCCAAGATCACCAACTGTATCATACAGACTTTAAAACCAGACAGTATCTATCGTTAACAATGTGATGCGTGCTTTATGACCAAGTAATATATGTGATTAACAGTGTCATGTATACTCTAAGATCAGGTAATATTTGTGGTTACCAGTATCATGTGTGGCAAGACTAGTTAGTGTATGTGGTTAACAATGTGATGTGTGCTTTAAGATTAGGTAATATCTGTTATTAACAATGTCATATATGTTCTAAGATAAGGTAATATTTATGATTGACAGTGTCAAGTATAGTAAAATCTATGGTTATCAATGTCATTTATACTCTAATACTAGGTGTTATCTGTGGTTACCAGTGTCATGTGTGCTCTAAGACCCAAGTAGTATCTATGATTAACAGTGTCATGTGTGGTAAGCTTATGTAGTATCTGTGGTTAACAATGTGATGTGTGCTTTAAGAACAAGTAGCATCAGTGATTAAAAGTGTCATGTGTGCCCTAAGACTATGTAGTATCTGTGATCAACAGTATCATGTGGTAAGAGAGGGTAGTATCTATAGTTACCAGTGTCATGTTTGCTCTAAGTCCAGGTAGTATATGTGGTTAATAATGTCATGTGTGATCCAAGACTAGGTAGTATCCGTAGTTAACATTTTGATGTGTTCAAAGCCGTCAAAACCCACATTACATATATGAATCCATAATAGTTCGCTTGTTTGTGTGCAAAACATCAACTAAATTACTCCCAAAACCATTAGTTATCAATGCAAAACTACAATCAAAATCACTGTCAATGCCAGCCACAACTATTAATGCAAATCTACAACCAAGATCAGATTCAATTCCTATCAACAACCAACATTGTAAAATTAGACACACCCACAATCGACAACCAACAACTAATAGCCAACAGAGACTATCAAGCCACACCCACAACCCACGGACAGCAGAGACCACCACACCACAAAAAACTTGGTTCTTCATTACCAACAATTATGCAACATCTTAGACATTTAAGACAAGTACCAACAAAGATGAATCTATACTATCATGACAAGATCAATGAAGCCTATCATTCCACTACAATTTGTTTGGACGACCACCCAAATAACTATAGAGATTTCACTTCGAGTAGCGATATTAAATTCATAATTTTTATGTAATTCCAATAAAATAAAGCGTATCACTCCATCTTTTGGATTTGCACGAAACTTATAAGGAAGATTTACATGTACATGCATACTACTCAATTCATATGTATGTACATATCTAGCAAGTAAATTTCACTGTCACAACCAAAACTATAGCCACACTCATAGCATAGAAGAAACCGAGAACTTCTAAGACAACCACATAAGTAAAATGAGAACTACCAAATCTGAAATAGATATGAAAATCGAGAAGCCCCAAGATACAAACACATAAGTAAAATCTCATTCCAGTCTTTAGAGAAATATGCAGAGAGAAGGTGGCAATGAATACGGGGGAGAAGTGAAGAGGACCGCGATGTTCCCAACACCAAATGCCCGAAGCGAAGTCGTAGCGAAAGAGAAGTGGGGAGGGGTAATATTGAGGATACAAGTGGTCATTTTCTGAATTGCTAAGGGGCACCAAGGTAATTTCCAATCCATACTGCAATTAGAGCCCCAGATCCAAGCTCTCTGTTGCCGTTTGCGTCTTCTCCGTTTTCAAAATGGGATTTCGCAAAAAGCAACTCAAATGGTGGCTCCCAAAAGCATTATAACAGCTTTTCGAAATGAAAAACAGTTAATAAGCACTCCTAAACGCACACTAAGTCTCTGCAAACAGTTAACATGCCACCGCAAAGCCTTGAGTGTTCTCCATTTTGATCCAGGACTTAATTTAAAATCTTATGTATAATTAACTCTCCACTAACCGGTGAAGGGTCAAGACAAACTATTGCATGAACTCTGCTAAGGCCCTGTATTTTTTGGCTGAGAATTTTAAACCTTATCTGACCTCTACAAATGTTTATGGATTTCTGCAAACTACTTTATAGGCCTCTATAAAGTCTATGGAGGATCTGCAAATTTAATTATGGCAGATTTGTAATTAGACGGAATAAATTCATTGTGAGAGTAATTATGAGCAATAATGGCAGCGATTTTGAACAATTAAATGAGGAAAATTTCTGGATTTTAAATTATTTATTTGTGATCCCTGAGATTCATAGGTAACGCATGTAAGATTGTTACCAATTGAATTTTGTTTTCTTCTTTTTTCCTTATTACTGTTTTGCTAAGTTGTTTTTGTGGAGAGGCTTAAGAGACGGTAACCTCACCCATGACCAAGGAGAAGGATACAAATCCGTGGAAGCTGTGAGAGATTGAGAATGCTGCTCCACTTCATGGAGCAAGGGGGTGAATGTTAGTTTTCTTTGCACATTATCCTAGGCGACGTAGCCTAAAAAATTATGTCCGGAGTTTGGACGCAGTTGCGTCCGGGCAACAGCTGCCATCCACCGTAGGTCGTTTTTTTCTCCTTAGCTCTTTCTGTTGGATCGCAGCCGGACTCCGGACGTAATATTTTTTTCCATATTCAGAGCACGAAAAGATTAGTATTCCATAGTTTGTTTCTTTTGCTGTGATTGTTTATCTTATTACTTTTACTGCTTATTAATTTCACTGAACTTACTCTCATTGGTAAATCTAAATTTGCTTTTATAATCTATGAGAGAAAGAGTTCTTATTTAAAGATTTAATTTTTATTTAAAAAGTAAAATTTGTTTGAGATCCAATTTAATTCATCCAAACTCTTGAGCAGTCAATCACTAGCAATGAAAAGTTATTCAATTCTGCATAAAAACCATTTTTAATCTTTACTTCCTCTGCATCCTTCCCCACTTCCTGTAAGAATAAGAAACCAAATGATATGAACTGCTTTACAAATTAGAAAATGAGTTTTTGCGCCGTCTGCCTGCCCAACTTACCAGGTGCACTTGCATCCTTTTCCTTCATTGACGTTGAGACACAGCTTGAAGTGAAGCTTTTTAAAAATTATACGCAATATTTACTTTAGAAGATTTCCATAAATACCATTCAATTCTTATGGATTTACATATCTAACACCTAAACTTCAATTTTTAAATCCATGCCACACCTTGTCTGTGCATGTAAAGGTGTTTTATGCTTTCTAAAAGTTAAAAAAGTATGTGATATGAAAGATTTAGATGTATAAATGTAAAAAAGTAGAGTTTAGGCCACTACACATGTAAAAACATAAGAAATTGGTGGTATGTTTGTAAATGTCCTCTTTTTTTTTGGTCACTTACGTGGGCTTTGTTCAGTTTCATATGGTGGAGGCAAGTTATCGAGTCCGAGAAGCAAGAAAGCAGCTCTATATTGAGAATGGAAAGCATCCTGAGAACGAGAAAGTGGCAGAGGCGGCTGGGCTGACCATGAAGAGGTTTACAGCAGTCATGCTCGCCCCTAAAGCCCCCATTTCCTTGGATCAGAAGATCGGAATAAACGAATCTCTAAAACCTTCGGTCTGTTGCATCCAGCCAACTCTGTTCGTCATGTCCATTGTCATATTTAGTGAAGCAAGCCCTAAATGACTTTATATTTACAGGAAATAGTATCAGATCCAGATGCATCAACGCCAGAGGAGATACTTGCAAGACAATTCATGAAGGAGGATCTGAACAAAACTCTTGATTGCTTGAACCAGAGGGAGAGGAAAGTGGTGCGATGGAGGTTCGGAATGGAGGATGGGAGGATGAAGACGCTGCAGGAGATCGGAGAGCTTATGGGTGTTAGCAGAGAGAGAATCCGGCAGATTGAATCCTGTGCCTTCAGGAAACTGAAGACCAAGAAGAGAACTAAGAATTTAAGACAATATATGTGCTTGTAAATCTTAATTTTTTCTTAAACTTGTTGTATCATTACCATCTGAAAAAAAAGCCAATATTTTTTAACTGCAAGGAGGCATATTGCGTTTTAGTTTTATATTTTTTAGTATATCTTGAAGAGGTATGATTTTATATCTCATGTTTTTTTAACATTTATAAGCGCAGTTATAATGTTTAAAAGATGAAATTTCAATTTTTTTTTTTTTTTTGTGAAATTAAAAATTTTAAGATTTTAAAGTTTAAATTTTTAAAAATAGAGGAAGTGGTATTTAATCTCATTTGAGAATTTGTTATTTTGACTTGAAGTTAATTAAACAATTAAATTAAAGGGGTTATATAACCTCCTACACAACCAGACATTCACTTGAGTATTTTTTTAACTGATGTGATGAAGAGGAATGTTTTTTGATAAAAAAAGTTGTGTTTATTTTTAAAGGAAAACATGATGGCCAATTTCTCTTTTTAGACTTTATTTCATAACAATGTTCATCATTTGAAATTTTGATTTTGCATTATTTTGATCAGGAATATCTTGATCATATTTTATTATAGAACTCTTCTTGTATATCTCTTCTTACAATTCAAGGGAGAATTCCACCCCTTGCTCGAAAAATTGGCCAGACTAGTGTAATATTGAGACAATTTAATTTTCTTTTTGTTTTTATTCACTTAAATATCATTAAAAAATTCTACAAACTTCAAAAAAATATATATCTAGCATTCGCTTTGATTATTTCCATGAGTTTTGAGCCTCTAATTCAACCACAAATTCCTCAATTGAAAAAATTGTTCATTGGAGCTATGCATGGCATTACTTGACCACAATTTTGGTGTTTCTATCTTTCCACCCAGATGCCTAAACTTCTTGAACGTATTAGCCACATGGAGGGCTATCTTATACTTCATTATTCAATCTTGGTGCCCCTCATTTCACCAAGGTTCTCCATCAATTGGTATCAAAGTGAATCCTATATTTCGATGTTTGGCAACAAAATTCATCTGTAAATTTATTTTTATTGAAATCTCATATTTGCATTTATTTTGCTATCTTATCATCGTAATTATTTTTAAAATTAAATTGAATCATAAATTTAAATTCTTAATGTTGTTAATAATAATTTTCACCTTCGCATTAGTAAAAAAAATGTCGAGGCTTTAAGGAAACCAAATGTAGAGAGTTAGTATGGAGTGATGGTATCCCAATAGAATGTGGAAATGTTTACGGGATTTTGGAGTTTCTTGGCTTGCTAAACTTTTTAATATTATTTTAAGAACTAAAAAAATACATGATGAGTGGAGGAAGAGTATTTCATCCACATTTTTAAGAATAAAAGAGATTGTTAACCCCATTTTTGTATGAGATATATTTGATTCTTTCTCCATAGAACTTTGGATCTAGCCTTAGGGTTTCCTTAGTAGCTCTCCCAAAAGACTAGTGGAGGAACCAATACCAAACTAAGGATTTCAGAACATCTCTTCATTTCTTATAGTTTCATATACTTAGTTTCAAACCCTTAAAATTCGGTTGATATGGTTAAAGTCAAGTTATTGAAGCTTAAGTTTTCTATAAACTGGGGGGTGTCTTAGGTTACCCCTTGACCCTAGAGATTTACTTGTTCCTCATTGGGCACTTTGCACCTCTCTTCACCCAATTCATAAAAAAACACATTGGGCATAAGGCTCATCGTGAACTAAGATAAAGTTCAACCTTTAATTAAAAAGAAAATAAAATGAAAATCAAATATTGAAAATTAAATTCAACAAAATGAAAATTGAAATAAAATTTAAAATTAACTGCAAATTAAAATCAAATTTTAATAAAATTGAGATCAAGGCTAAAAAATCTGAGTTCACTAAAAGATAAATTAATCATAATTAAAATAGAAAACAAACTAAACTTACAAAATATTTCAAATTAAAACACAAGAAAAATTACAATGTCAAAATTAAATTTAAGCCATAAAATTAAAATCACAAAAAAATCAAATAAGATTGCCGAGTCAACTTAAAGTCAAACTCAAAATTGAAATCAAATATAATTAAATTTATTAAAATCCTAATATTGATATAAAATAAAAATTAAATTAAAATAACCAAAATTCAAACCATTAAAATTAAATCAAACAAAATCAAATTCACCAAAATCTTAAAGAATAAATTAACCAAAATAAAAAATGAGACAAACTCAATGAAAATTTTTAAATTGAAACCTAAGTAAAAAAATAACAAAATTAAAATTAAAATCAAATTAATAAAATTAAAATCTATTAAATGAGGCCAAAGTAAAATAAATAATAATAAGTTTTAAATAAAAAACATTAAATCAACCTAAAATCAAGTTTAAATTATAATCAAATTAAAGAAATAACCAAAATTAAACATAAGCAAAAAAAAAACAATCAAAGTCAATTATAACCAAAGCATGATAATTAAAATCAAAAAATTTAATTATCAAAACCAAAATTAAGGAACATTAAAATCAAACTTTACAATTCGAAATATAAATAAACACCATATACAAAAATCCATTAAAATTTCAAGCCCACCTCATCCTACCACCAAAACAAAACCAAGCCCAAGTCCTAAAATCCAAAACCAAAATTCTAAAACCCAAATCCAATTAAACAAATGTTGATCTCATTTTGAATGAGGTTTATCCTCTCTCTAGTAGTCTACAATCTAGCCTTAGGGTTTTCCTATAAGCGTTCTTAGAAAAAGAGTGAAAGAAATACCACTAAAAATAGAACTTCAAACAAATCTTTACTCCTTTCCAAATGCTAGACCCAAAATCCCCAGCCCTTGAGCTGAGATGATTAGGGTTTAGTCATTGGAGCCCAAGTTGAGTTCCTATAGGATGGAAATGCATTAAGAGGCCCTTTGAACCTTAGAGACTTGAGTTACCTTTTCGTAGCCCACTTTGCACCCCAAAGGACTGGTGATCCTTATTTGATCTAAAAGAAGCCCATTGGGCATGAGGTTAACTTTAGAACAAGATAAAGTTTACCTTCTCATGGGAAACCCTAAAAGGGCTTAAAGCTCTAAAAAATGATCAAAATTGAACTACAAGGAAACTAAGGCCATCAAATATAAAATAGAACAAAATAAAAGTATATAAAAATCAAAATTAAAACTTATTAAGATCTTAAATATCACTAATCAATTGTTAAGTCAACTTAAAATCAGAACAACCGTAAATGTAATGAAAAACCCAACATACCCTAAGTAAAATGGAAATCAAAATAATTAAAATTTATTAAGACAAGATTATAATCATAAATCTCAACCTCTAATTAAAAGTTTTATGACAAAGTTCAAAAGAAATCATCATCAATTAAAACATAAGTTAAATCAATCAGGACAAAAATAATGACAATATAAAAATCCATATATGATTGAAACAATTGAAATTAATCTAATCACCCATTGAAACAATAAAAACTCTAAACAAATATAAACTCCAACTAAAATATCACCCCTAAAAGACCAAACATTATATTAAAACCCCAATGTTCAAAATAACTATGATAAAATAAAATTGAGTCAACCTAAATGAAATTCTTACAAAGCTAAGTCAATTGGAATTCAACATGAAAATTTAATGGATTTTAGTGTTCAATTTATAAATTACATAACCAAGCCCAAACCCTAATTGACTCATAACTAAGCTGAAAACCTAAAGGTCCATAACCAAGACCTAAAGACCCACATATGGCCCAAAGACACAACAGGAAAAATCAGAATTTAATTAGACTTATGACAACCACTAAAAGACAAAGCAGGCTATCATAATCCAAAAATTGTCCAAGTTGCACCCAAGTCAAACCAATCCAAATCAATTAATGGGAGATGAAATCCAGACCAAAAGCTGGTCAAACAACCTAGACTAAGTCCTCCCCATTTGCTTCAAGCTCAGCCCATGCCTCCTTCATAACATTTGGAGCTCCACAATAATCAGAGCATCAAAACATGGAAAAGCTTCCCTTCACTGCACAATGCCTCTGGTCACCCTCTACCTAAGCCTTGATGAGCCAGCAGCGATTGACAAGCACCTCTCAAGCTCTGTCATGGCCTCTAATTTCCATAAGAGGCTCAAAATTGAGAGCTCCCCATGCACACTAAGCTTCCAAATGCTTCACCGAAACTCTCTGCCTTAAATACCAAAGTTGAATCCACAACCATAAGCGACCTAACCCTACCATTCCCAAGCCTTTCTCACCATTCCTTAACCCTAATTTCATCATCAAAACCTATGGCTTCTCATGGTCTTAACACTAAACTCCAAATTAGTCCTCCTATTAGCTTCATAGAGGCTTAAAAAATCCTCAATCAATTTCTCTCTATCTCGCATTTAGAATCAATTTTATTGAAGTTTGACGATTAGATCAATAAATCTTTGCGCTCGATCACGAACAACTCTTGGTTATTTGTCCCATGAGAATGATGAATCAATTTTATCCTTTTCCATGTATTAGAAATAGACGGTGGAGATTAAAATGCACGGGGTTGTAGGATCATCTCAACACACACGATCTTGGGCCACCTTAGTATAGGAGTGGAGGGTGAAGCGAATAAGAGCGCGCCACTAGATTTTAGAGATGACGAGGATGACACGATGCTTACGTGTTTAAGTAAGAAATTCAGAATTTTCAAATTAAATAAATCCAAAAAATACCAAACAACTTTAAAAATTATAACTTAATAAAGAAAAATCACAAAAAAGAAAAATACCTCTGAACTCAGTAAATATAGGAGAATTTAATAAAATCAAATCTAAATTAATTTACATATAATAAATTTTAAAATGAATAAAGACTATTAAAAAGTTAAAAAATCATGGAAATTTAAAAATATATAAAACAATACGAAATTTGAACCCAACGTTCCCCATGTCCTTGAGGATATTCTCTGTTTTTCTTAAGGGCAGAGGACTATTTTAAGACATGAAAATACCCATAAAATATGAAAAATACCATTTTTTTTCCAAAAATAAATATAAACTTTAGAAGAAAAAAAAAATGTAAACTCGGTGGGCAATTAAAAGGAAAATTAAATTTTGTAAAATGGTCAACTAAATAGTCAATTCTTACATCTGAAAATAAAAATTTTTATTTAAACCTATAAAAAGTGATTTTTTTGAATTTTAAAATTTTGCCATATAGCCCCTTTATCTAAAAATATAATCAAAACTGAGTAAAATGACTTAAAAACATTAATATTATGGCTTAATGAATCTAAAAATATAATTAAATTAATACAATTAACAAATTGAAAGATAATTTTTTTTAATAATTAAATAGATTTCCTAAACTTGTGAAACTACACTTAATAAACCTTAATTATGTTTAAAAATAAAAAAAACTGAAACCACAATTCATTTTATAAAACATTTAAGAAGCCAAGATTTGAAATTGTACAAGTATTTCAACCAAAAATATAAAATATCAGTCAATTAAGGAAATAATTGAGAAATAAATAAGCTTAAAACACATCCTTTAATAACTTTTAAGAAATAAATATCTAACTTAACAATACAAATTAAAGCTAAGTAATTGGAACCTAGAATTTGAACATTTTAAACCCTCTCAAAGAAAAGAAACTTAGTAATTGGATAAATGTAGCTAACAATTAGAGATCATAAAACCCTAAGTCGTTATTCAACAACTAGAAGTATAAATGATGGATCAACCAATTAAGCATAATTAATAACATACTAAGTTAAAACATAAAACAAACAATTGAACACTAAGATTAAAATATGAGTTAAGCAATATCTATAATCTTTTTCAAGAGGTCGTAAGCACAATTTCTTTGATAATAAAAATAATCTCAAACCAACTTCAAAAGAATAATTCAAGTAAAAAAAAAACAGAGACAAAATGGTCTAAGTCAAAAATATCCTTCATCAAATAACACTTTCATCAAGTAAAAAATCAACCAACATAAAAAACCTTGTTGTTAAGGTATAATTGATAAAAAAAAACTAAAACTCATAAGTCACTAAAACTTACAATAAATCATAAAAAATTTTCATTAAAACTTAAGCTTAAATAAAACTGAATCAAACCCTGGTCTATGGGAAAACTTTTAGATAAGGTAACCCATAGTTGCTAACAAGAATTCTTATAGTTTCTTTTGACTATATAGACAACAAATCCTAACAACTTTGGGAAGACAGAAAGCCATGAGCATCTTGGTTGGGTTGTTTTAAATAAATGTTTCCATTAAATGTCTTAAGGCACTAACTCTTTTAGACCTCATATGAGTAGATATTTTTTGTGTTGTGATTGTTGTGTTCGTTTTTTAGACACTTGATAGGATGAGTAGATGACCTTCTATTGCACTAGGTTGACATAACTTTTCTTTTCATGTTTCTAGGTTTTTATGGTAACCATAGGGTAAACTAAATCTGTTTTACAAGGTCATTATAATTAATATAAATAAGTTGTCGTAGTAACCTAGGGTTTACCTCTTGAGCCATCGCTTTTAGAATCACGAACTATCCAGAAGTAGACAAAACACAAGCCAAACAATGAACCTCAACATAACAAATGACAGTGGTTTGACATATGTCAATCGACGAGTCCGACTCATGTTTAAGACTAGCACCCATTGGATGTCCTTATTACTTATGCTTGTTCGATAGGTCTACTCCCATTTTAAGCTGGTGTTTTTATTCTGCCTTTTGCTTGGATTTTTAGTAAGCTCGCCTAAGGACTAAATATTCTACCTAAACTAAATGAAAAATTTTAACCTAATTTTTCAAAATCAAATGAAAAGTATAACCAAAACAAAATTGCATAAATTATTACATTCACAACCTTAGCAAATAACGTGCATATAAAATAACTCTGATTTGATAAATAAGTAAAATTAAGTAGAAATCTCTTTTTTCAATTTAGGAATGTGAACAAGAACATGATCATAGATATTTGCATAACATTTTACTTATATTCCTTGATCTTTGGGTGCTCACGCATTGCAAAATAATGGAATGATTTGTCCTATGAGAACCATTTTTCCACATGAAAATGAGTCCTAATTGTTGTATCTCAATTGACCTTATAAACTAATCTTCTAAAAATTTATCATCAAGGACTTGCATAACCTATCACACAATCTACTTTGATGCGCTCGACATTAGGAGTTAATCAAACATAATAAAACATTTGAGTGTGGTTAGCTTTAAAATATTTAGATTTTAAATTGTAAAAATATATTCACATTAGTCATAGAATATTTGACATACTAGACATACTTAGGTAGCTTGATTTATGATCAAGTCGTAAGGCCTACCGCTCTTGATAAAAAAACACATATCCTATCATGCATCATTGAGACCGACATGTATGATTTTAAATGTGATTAGGTAGTTTAGATGGCAGCCATTCTCAAGCAGGGATGTAAGTTTATTAAATAATGTTTGTTTGTGTTTTCTCTTCCTTTATATTAAGGCACCTCTTCTAGTGAACTTCACCTTAGTCTTAGAATTTTGAGGTTGTTCGACTAGCTATGATGTAAGTTCTCACCCTTCTTAGCTTTCTCGCGATCATCTATCATGTTATCTAATAGCTTTCTAATAAAACATCAAGATGCAACATTAAATAAATTTCTTTTGAAATCATTAAATCCAAATAATAGTATAGTTGAGATGTCACTGAGTCTCTCAGTATCCTCAACATCTTTTACCTTTTCTTCCTTTAGGTTTTGATAATAACTGTTTCACTTTTGAGGCTTTCTCATTTGAATTTCCTAATAATTAATCGTGGTCTAAACTTAGAAGCTTTCTTAAAAAAAGAACCAGAGCCTTAATTAAGAGTTTTCTTAAGTAACTTTGGTTGCTTGAGAAGTAATTAACTATAGGGGCTTGTTCTTATAGAAAGTTTAAAGACCTCAAATTAATATAAACCCAAACTAAACTTTAGACTAGATAGAGGAAATATTTTATTGGTTTTAATTGAAAACCAATGTAAATATCTGAAATTACCTAATTTAAATAATTAACTCATCGTAAAGTGATATTTCTATCTTTTGAGAATGTATATAACATTTGATATCATGTTTGATTATTGAATTAACTAAATTATTGAATCTGCACGACATTCAAAGCATCATGTCAGAAAATAAAGCTGATAGAATCCTTTCTAGTGGCTCCATTTGGGAGAATTTCTCTCTCAATCTATGGCTGGTAGTTTCGTCTTCATACATCGACAATATATCAGTGTCTCGTACATACCAGATTACCTTTCTTTCGTTGGTATACCTTGTTCATTTTATTCTTGCATAAATATAACCAACATTTCTTTGATTCGAGAATAGTTTATTTAAACAACCTTAAGTAAATGAGTTTTAGAATCTACCAGTTCTAAATAATTGGAACCCCCAATAATAATAAGAGAAAAAGAAAATAAAAGGGAATGTATTCCCAAGTGGATAATAAAAAACCTCAATACTTCTTTAGCCTTAAAGGTTTGTCGGTGCTATTTTTGATTGGAGGAGTTGCTCGAAAGAAGCTGTCGGTCACCAGAATCGAAATTTCGTCGCCTGCTTCGGAAGAACATTTTAATTTACATATATATATAAGTTTTAGAAAAATATGAAATCAAACTGACCCCATACTTTTATAGTTTAAATGAAAGAGCACTATACCTCAAACCCTTTATCTATCCCAAAGGATTAACACAAGACTTGATGATGAGACTAGATCATATAAACTAAGAAATATATGACAGATGTTTGATCTACGAAACTATTTTATTTGCCGACAATTTCCTCTATTTAATATGAAGAATTAAATAGGGTTCATTTTAAGCTAGGTTCAGACAAGCTTCCTATAAGGCAAGCCCATATAATTAATTACATCTTAAATGATTGAAGTCACCTAAGAAAACTCTCGATAAAAATTAGGAAATATTATCTTTAAGGAGTTCAAAAGGATAGGACCTTTCAACAAAATCTGACAAAGAGGTGTGAAATGAGAATGACTTAAATTTGGAACATTTTATTATAGAATCCAAAGGATGAAGAACAAGGGGATGTCATAGATCCAAAGGAGAACTTCAGCGACTTCCCAATCTATCATATTATTTGGCTTTAGTTTTGAGGAGAAATTATTAACTATTTTGACCTGCCAACTTTATTTATTTAGAGCTTATATTTGTGTAAAACGATCACACAAATAGTCTGAAGGATGTGAGGATTTTAGGTTGTGACAAACAACAAACTTGGAATCCCAAGATAAGTTAGGGCTTATATTGTACAACAGAGCTATACAAATGCCTAAAGATAATGTGAGGATTTATGTTGCATAAGCAAACTACCTCGAAGTCCCATGGCTTTGTTGTTTAATTCTAAGTAACAAATGATTTAGCTGCGGAAGACATGTTCTGCTGTTGAAGATGGTCGTGTTGCCCACCATACTAGCTCCAAACTCCTCGACATGATGAGTTTAAGTTTTCTAATGTGTCAGGTCATGCTGTCAAATCAGATGAGCCTATGGTTAAAGTTCTTTAAAGGTTACGGGGCATGTTAAAGTTAGTTAAAGCAACACTGGTTAGGATCCTACGGTTTCCTCCTTATGGTACCACTATTTTCTATCAGATTCACTTAGTCCAAATGAATTTACTAAACTCAACTTAATGAGTTCCATAACTTCATTTATACCATGGGAAACCTCGTTAGCAACCATAGGTTACCTCCTCCGAGGGATTCCCGATCATTCGATAGAGACATCTTAATTTATGTGATGTTTGTAATTAAATTTTGAGTTGTCTTATATTTTGAATGTTGTGGCGATGAATTTTATCTTGGTTAATTTTCGTTTTGGATGACGACTATCCTAGCACTTTTGGTTTTTGTGCAGGGTATAGTTTTGTGTGATGTTTGTGATTAATATTTGAGTCGTTTTATATTTTGAATGTTGTGGCGGGGGATTTTTTTTTTTTTGTTTTTTTTTTTTTTTTTTTTTTTTTTTTTTTTTGTTGACTATCCTGATAGTTTTAGTTTTCATGCAGGGTAACATCGCTGTTTAGCATGTAAATTTGCAAGTATAAAAGGACAGTAAGAAAGTACAAGAAAGACAACGCTGAAAACTGTAAAAGCGCACCTGGAGAGTCTTCTCGTTCCAGCACCTGAAACTCAAAAGACATGTTAAGGCAGTTTATATGAAATGGGGAAGTAAAATTTTGATGACCTACCTAACCCTAGGTCATATCTTGGTGGGTCCTTATTAATTTGATTAAGGATAATATTTATCAAGCAAAACTTATTAAGCTCAGTAGCTCTCTGAGGTATCCAACAGGTTAAGAGGAAGAAGTAGGTCCATGCTTCCCTCTTATCACCTGGTGAAAAGCCTCGAGTTCATTTAAACTTATTATGTTACTTTATTATGTTGCTTGATAATTCATGCTATGAACACCCTAATGCTTAATGAACATTGATGTATCAATTATCCCTAAGAGTAAGGTAATTTTAATTTGTAATTTAATTTTGAATATTATGTGGGTGAAGACCCTTAAAAGGCAAGTTAGTGTTATTGGAACACTTCGCCAAATTTTGGTCCTAACTGGGCTTGTAGTGTTTGAAATATGTTATAATTTTAATTGTGTTTATTTTTTCAATCCTCGTTTAATCAGTCTTGATTTAACTTAGATTACTATTAAGCCCTTAAGATCTAGGTGAGTGTCTTAATTAATTTTGAAAAGGTTGTTTTAGGTGTTCATGTTTTATCATTTGAATTTCATTTGAAAATAAAATAGGGGTATTAAATAGATTAACTATTGAATTCAAAAGTCATACCCCTAAGTCCTAGGTTTATTTTATTTTAATAAACTTCCAAATTTTAATAATTTAGAAATTTATTAACTTATTTTAATTAACAAAGTGAGGTTGGTTTCTATCAATTAACCCCTTGTGTTTCAAACATCCGAATTAAGATCAGAGGTTGCCCATCTCCCTCCTTGAATTATGCCTAAATGTTTATTAAGGCTAAATTTCCAAAAATACACATTTGCCCCTAAGGCTCTAACACTTCATAATTCATCAAATTTAATCCAAATCACTTTAAAATTTTGATCCTACCTCATTCATGGGTCAATTCAGACATCAGAAGAGAAAATGTGATTTTTGAAAATTTAATTTAATTTATATAATTATTTTCATGTGAAAATAGGATTTTTTTAAAAAAAATTCCTAACTTGACCAAGGTAAATCCTAATCTCTTGAAATTTCTACTAGAGGTAGACCTAAACTAGAGAAGCCTTTAGACCAAATTTGATGATTTTTTGAATTTTATTTGAAATTTAAGAATATTTTATTTGAAATTTAAGAATTTTTGAAATTTAAGAATTATTTTAAGTTATGGGGTATTTATTAAATATAAAAAATTTTAAATTGGAAATTTAAGTTTTCTATTTTAAAAAAATCTTCCTAAGGTAAAAGAACCCAAAGAAGACAATTTTATATTTTTTTGGGTTTTATTTGATTTATTGGAATTATTTTAGTAAAAATATATTTTTAAAAAATATATTTTTAGCTTTTAGTAAAAATATATTTTTAGCCTTTAAAAATTATTTTTAAGCTTTCAAATTCAGTATCTTTATTTAAAAAATAAAAAAAAATATCCTAATTTTTCTTAAGTACTTAGGAAGCAATTTAAAATATTTTTATGAATTTTATTATTTTTGTGATTTTTATGAATTTTTTAATTATTTTAAATATTCAAAATGGGCTAAAAAATCAGGTTTTTATTTTAAAGACCATGTTGTTTTTAGAAAATACTCCTAATCATAGAGAACTCAAAAAAATAAGTTTTTATTAATTTTTTAGTTATATTTTTATTTTCAAATGTCATTTAAGTGCTAAAATGATATTTATCTTTAAAAATCAACTTAGGTTGCCAAATGAACTCAAATGCTTTGAAATTCTTATGCTGTGTTCTATGGATCCTAAACAATAGTAGAGATAAAAAATCAAGTCATTTTGTTATTTGTATTTTTCAAAATTAATTATCTTAGTGATTTAGGATTTGTAAAGATTAGGTGAATTTTGAATGACTTGACTCATGAGAAATTTTTCTAAAGGTTTTCTAGTCATCATAAACCTTACAAAATTTTCTTATATTTTTCTAAGCAACAAGATAATTTCCAACAATTTCCATGATTAATTTAAGCAAATATTGCATATAAACTTGAAAAATACGATTCTCTGTCTAGGAACCTCATCTGACTTTGGAAAAATCAGGGAATGTTCCCTAAGACCTAAGATAGAGGCAACAACATGTTGAAATTTCAATCCATGGTGATATGTCTATATGCATGAAGAATCAAAACATTCAAATCAGTGTTTAATTAATTAAAAAAATATGCAATACATTGATCTAGAGATCATTTTCCGATTTTTTAAATTCCCTATTTATCTATTTAATCGCGCGGTGCAGACTGGATCCTAGGCAGCTCTGAAGGCATGCGTGGCGCATACTGGTTGGACGTCTCCATCCATGCAGTCGATGACTTGGCCCACAGTTCATGTAAGGAAACGTTGTCCGGCTTGATCTCCTCCATCCATTCGATACACGCTTGATTGGATGGCTCCTCGTCATCATCCCCGATAGAGTGATCCCCTGACCGTCCACACTAAACCCCTAAGATCTCAGCCTAGACTCAACCAAATCACTTTGGGTTTAATCCATATGGTAATCATACAATTGAATCAAGCCTAATAAAATGAAGAATCAAAATAGGCTCGGGAGGAAGAGGAGATCAATACCTTGGCTATGAGAAGGGAAGCTTCAATCAGAGAGTCTTGGCACGTTCGTTGGGGTCCAAAGAAGCTAGGGATTAAGCCGCTAGTCTTGGTGAAATTCCTAGACCCAAATTCAACCAAGGCCGATTTCAGGTGTTGATCAAAATCTATACTAGGGGCTCTATGGAAGGGGGATTTGATGGGGCTTTGGCTTCTTTCAATTTTGTGAAGGTGTAGGTGAGTTTAATTTAATCTTTGTGGAGTGTAGAGGTGTGGAGAACTTTGTCTTGTCTCTGGCAAGGTTTTAACTTAAAAAATGGGCTCTGGCAAGGGGATTCAGGGCAATGTGTTGGTTGGGTTGCACTGAGGAGGTCTCAAAGAGGCTTTGGAATCAATTTGGGGAAGTCTCTTAGAGGAATTTTTAACTCTATCTCCATGGCCGTGGAGGGGAGCTTTTGATAAAAATAGCCTTAGGCTTGCTTCCATGACCAAGTGGGGGTGAAATGTGTTGCATAGGTGGAGGGCAGAGAGGCTCTAAGCTTCAATTTAGATGAGGTGGCCTCTAGGTTTGAATTGGGTTTACTTATATGGAAGTGGCTCTTGGTTTGGCCATTTTTTGGTCACTAGACTGGTTGGCCGGCCAAGGGAGGTAGCCAAGGAGCTCAGGTAAGCCAGGGGAATATGTCACAACAATTTAATGATTTTAGGATTTATTTTGGCAAAAATATCCAAGGCTTAAGCAAATATGGCATTAAATCCTTTGATTTAGGGGAAATTTGGTCCATGACTTAGTTTAGGAAGTTTTAAGAGGTTTAGGCTGGCCACTAGGGTCCAACTATTGGCTGTGGATTCATTAATTTGGTGACTTTGGGGTAGTTAGGTCATCTTTAGTGCATGTGTTCAATGTGGGTTCAAGTGATCAAAGCTTGGGTTTGGGCTAGGCTAGCCATGTCAATTGGCCTAATTAATTTATCAACATTGTGTAGATGATTGTTATGAATATTTTTGGTTAAGGGTTGAAGGGATTTTGAGTTCAATTGGTGGGTCGATTTGAGGGATTTTTAAAATTTGGTCAATTTGGGCATGTTGTTCTAGACATGAGTCTAGGTTGGGCTAGACTTGGGGTCTAGGTTGGGCTAGCCTTGGGAGCCTTGGGCTAAGTCCAAATGGAATAGTTTAAATAATTAAAGGATATGTTGTGAAGATTTTTCATGAAGGGATGGAGTGGAAATTTTGGGCCTAAGGCCATCAATTTGGTGAGATTTTGAGACATGGCCAATTTGGGGCAAATTTGGGGCTTTTTGGACTTAGATTGAAATCAAATGAAATTGAGGCTTCACCAAGGCAAATTAAAGGTCAAGTTTGATGCATGGGGATGCTATTAAGGTTCTTCAACACAAATTGTGGCCAATTGAGCGGGCTATGGGCTCAATTTGGTGGAACCAAGTCATGGGGTCAAAATTGGGGTTTGATTTAAATCAAAATTGGGTTCAAATGATGGACTAATTGAGCTTGGATTTGGTCTAGATTAGTCACATCAAAAGTGGATTTTAGTTTAGAATTGAAATTGGTGTAAATTGAGACCAATTTGATCAACATTTGGAGTGATTTGTGCACCATATGCGCCTTTAACGGGC
>NW_018233583.1:92763-116145 GCF_001263595.1 Phalaenopsis equestris
AATTGAGACCAATTTGATAAACATTTGGAGTGATTTGGGGAAAATATGGGCCTTTAAAGGGCAATTTGGGGTTTTGATCAAATATGGTCAAATTGGCCAAATTGGGTCATGTGATAGTTGGGGAAAATGAAATTGAGAAAATTTGGGAGATTTTGGGAATTTTTGGGAATTTTTGGAATTTTTGGTGCATGGGGATGCTATTAAGGTTCTTCAACACAAATTGTGGCCAATTGAGCGGGCTATGGGCTCAATTTGGTGGAACCAAGTCATGGGGTCAAAATTGGGGTTTGATTTAAATCAAAATTGGGTTCAAATGATGGACTAATTGAGCTTGGATTTGGTCTAGATTAGTCACATCAAAAGTGGATTTTAGTTTAGAATTGAAATTGGTGTAAATTGAGACCAATTTGATAAACATTTGGAGTGATTTGGGGAAAATATGGGCCTTTAAAGGGCAATTTGGGGTTTTGATCAAATATGGTCAAATTGGCCAAATTGGGTCATGTGATAGTTGGGGAAAATGAAATTGAGAAAATTTGGGAGATTTTGGGAATTTTTGGGAATTTTTGGAATTTTTGGAATCTTGGGCTAAGGAGGGGGCATTTTGGTAATTTGGCCAATTTTGGTGATTTTGGATAGTTTGGGTGTTTTCAAGGTGTTTGAAATGATTTTTGAACCAACTTGGGTATTTTGGGTAAATTTGGGAATTTTGGCCAAATTTGGGGTCCTGAGGGCATCTAGGTAATTTGGGGGAATTTAGGGGCAAAAGGATATGTTAGGTATCTTGGTAGAGTTAGAGTGCCAACCACCCTCAATAAGACATGGACCAATGGAAACCTCATTGTGGATTCTCTATGTAGTGGTCTTAGCTAAACCCTAGCCTAGAGCTAGTGGGGTTAGGGGACCACCCTCATGAGTCTCCCAAAAGTATCAAGGGACCAAAGCCTAGAAGTTTAAGTTTAGGATTGTGAGTGATTGTGAGTGCAAATATGTACCTTAAGCCCTAGACCAACACCCAGGGTCAACCCTAAGGTCCAGTAGTCCTAAGAGTGACTCATCTTCAGTTCCCCCATAATGACCCCACCTACTAAGTACTAGAGGTTAGGACCAATTTGTGGAACTTTAAGCTGAGTAAGGAGGAGTGTAGAATTTCTAATGGTGAGGGTTCCCTTTCTAGTTTTCTAAGAATAGTCAATAGGAAAGTCTAGGAAAGATAGGAAAGTCCTATGGCTAGTCCTTAGGCTACTAAAGAGAAAAAACTAAACCTCAACCAAAAGTAAGGTCAACAAGGTTGGGTCCTAAACACAATCTTCTTCAAGTCTTAGAACTGTGTCTGACCCCATAGTTCCTTCTAGGTTTTTTTTCGTGTTTAAGAGAAAAAAGCTTCACTAACCACAAAAAAACTCAAAATTGAAACAAAAATACAACAAGAAAAAGTAAAATAAGTGCTAATTTTACTAAATGAGACACACACAAAATATATAGCTATCTTTTGAAGTCTTTTAGAGTAAAGTTCTAAGGTCAGGTAAGACTGAAATTTTTAATTTGTTAAATTTTAGTAATGGATTCAACAAATTTGATCTTTTCATTCACCGAAGGATTAGACCAACCTACGATCAAGAGCGAGTGTTATCAAGGATCAATTATCATGTTTAGGAATGGATTTGATGAGATATAAGTAACCCTCAATAACTCACCTCTTATCGTGATGAAGATAGAAGTTGAGGAAGTCATGGAATGCTGACTGGATTCAACTTAAAATCTAAGCAATAATTTTTGTCTCTTATGTGAACTCTACCTACAATGGTTTCACCAGTGATAAGTACACTCTTAAGTTGATTGTTGTCCATTTTGTTGATATTGTGGTGTTGCAAAAGCCATGCTTCCACAATCAAAAAGGAAAGCTATCGTAGAAGTGGAGCATTACGTTCCATCTATATTCAAGCTTGGGTCAAATTCCAAGTCTGCATCATTAACTCATACCCAAAGAAGAAATAGAAATAGAATTGCTCTAATAATCAAGAAAAATAGGCCAGTAAGGGCTGATGAAGAAGGGAGGTACCTTATCCTAACACAATATGTGCATGCTTAGTTTGTAGTTACTTCAATTTCAATTTTTGACAATGACACCAAAAACTTGACTCCCACTGCCCATATGAACTTGTACCCTTAATTTTTGACTGAGTGATATTTAAGAAATAATTCTTGTTTTTCTCTATTATTCAATTTTACACACTAGGGATACTATGCAAATGTACGTATCATTTCAAGTAATATAGGAATTTCTTTTAATCCCAAGTATCAATCTCATGGGGAAGGAAAAACTCTTTTTATTGGCTTAGTAAAACTCTACTTGAACTGCAGGTAACTCTTATGGAATTAAGGTTAAAATTGTATAAAAAAGTAACTAATACCTACAAATTATATTTCTGAACTTAAAGGAAATGTTAAATGTTTCTAAACTAAAATTATGTAGAAAAATTCAAATGTATGAAAAATTCTTCACCTTGTAATGAGACTATAATCGGTGTAGAAATCAAATTTTTATAAATTTAAATATAGTTTTGTGACAAATAAGAGCATACCTATTATTTACCCTCTTCCGAGTGCATAAAGAACATTGGCTAATCTAGAGTTAAGTTCCTAAATCCTTGGTTATGCTGGGTAGATTCTAGCTTGTCACTCTAGAATACCCACGTAAGCTCTCAATTTGGCTAAAACACTAGATTAAATTAGTTATGATTCTAGTCTATTACCCTAAAATCACCAATTTACACCCATAAAAACTTATCTCTTTATTTATTTTCACTCCCCTATGGACTACTTTTCTTTCAGCCAATAGTGCAATATGATTCTTACTAGTTGAGGAATTCATAGCCCTCCCATGTCTTTATGATTCACAACAAGTTTTAACTTATAAATTGGCTAGAATGAATAAGTAAATTATGTGCGAAGTAATGAATCTGTATAAATCACATAAAGAACATTCGCTAACCTAGAGTTAAGTTCCTAAATCCTTGGTTATGCTGGGTAATTCTAGCTTGTCACTCTAGAATACCCACGTAAGCCCTCAATTTGGCTCTCAATTTGGCTAACCAAGCTTTATGTTCCAAACACTAGATTAAATTAGTTATGATTCTAGTTTGTTACCCTAAAATCACCATTTACACCCATCAAAACTTATCTCTCTATTTATTTTCATTGCCCTATGGACTAATTTTCATTCACCCAATAGTGCAATATGATTCTTACTAGTTGAGGAATCGAAGCCCTCCCGGGTCTTTATGTTTCACAACAAGTTTTAACTTATAAATTGGCTAGACTGAATAAGTAAATTATGTGCAAAGTAATGAATCATCACAATTATGAAATAAGAGAAAATTTAAACTAGTCTAATCCTAAATATGATTATTTCTCATCATAAGGAGAAAGATAAAAAGAACTACTAGGATTTCATGGGGATAAAACAACAGCACATGATATATATATATATATATAAGCATGTTTACAAAATAAAATTTAATAAAACTCAAACTAAAAAACAAAACATTTATCTCAAACTCCTCCCTAAGAAAATCTTCTGAAGTTTCTTTGAAGAATTCTTCTTACAATTACTCTCAAATATCACTCAGAAATGCAGAAAATGAAAGAAAACTCTCACTTTTCCTCCTTTCATGCCTTTACACTTTTCTCTCTCTTTCCCCCTTCCTCTTCTCCTTTTAGGCACCAAGAGACTCTACTTTTTATAACCTTTGAAATCCTCAAGGGTCACCTCAGATGCCTGACCTGACCCACAATTACGTTAATATTTATATTTCTTAAAATTGCCTGAAACTTGACTCAAATTATGTTTAGTGGTTAGTGTGAATAAATGAAATGATTTGAAAAATAAATAATAAGTTTTCACACTGGGGGTACTACGCAAGTATTCATATCGTTTCAACTAATATAGTCTTTTACTTTAAAACTCTAGTATCAGTCCCACAAGGAAAACATAAAATCTTAATATTGACTTGCAAAACTCTATGTAAATTACAGATAAATATGATAGGAAAATAATATCAAAATGTTTGAAATGGTTAAAACTAAATTTAAGTAGGAAGTAACAAATAAATTTAAAAGTTTAATAAAGTTCAAAAGACTAATAAAGTATAAAAAAGAGTTTGAATGTTATAAAAAAGAAAAAGATCTTTCCCCTTGATCTTTCCCCTTACAAAGAGATGTTAATCGGTGTAGGATTTGAAGGATGAAAAGGATAAAATGATGTCTTGTGCCAAAATAGGAGCATTCCTATTCTTTACCCCCTCTTGGTGCTGGTCGACACTATTTTGGCTGAGCAGTTGCCCGTTGGAAGCTATCGGTCATCGGAATCGAAATCCCGTCACCCGCTTCAGAAAGCCATTTAATTTACATATAAATATAATTTTAGAAAAATATGAAATCAAACTGATACCATATCTTTCATAGTTCAAATGAAAGAGCACTATACAAATGAAAGAGCACTATGAAAGAGCACTATACCTCAAGCTATGTATCTATCCCGAAAGATAGACACAAAACTTGAGGGTGAGGCTTGATCAAATAAACTAGGAAATATATGACATCCATATAGTTTGCGAAAATCATTTTATTTATAAGCCGACAAGATTCCCTATTTAATACAAAGAATTAAATAAGGTTTATATTAAGCTGGATTTGAAAACGTTTCCTATAAGGGCAAGCCCCTATAGTTAATTACATCTTAGATAATCGAAATCACCTAAGAAAACTCTCAATAAAAATCAAGAAATATTATCTTTAAAGAGGTCAAAAGGATAGGACTTCTCAACGAGATCAGACAAAGAGGTGTGAAAGGGGAATGACTCAAATTTGGAACAATTATTGTAGAATCTAAAGGAGGAAGAATTAGGGGATGTCACAGACCCAGAGAAGAACCTCGGTGACTTCCTAAGCTACCATATGGTTTGGCTTTAGTTTTGTAGAAAAATATTTAAATGTTTCATCCTGTCAATTTTATTAGTTAGGGCATACATTCGCATGAAACGATCACACAAATAGCCTCGAAGATGTGAGGATTTAGGTCGTGACGAATGACAACCTCAGAATCCTATGGCGAGTTAGGACTTAGATTGTTCAACAGAGCTGTACAAAGGCCTAATGATGAGGTGAGGGTTTATGTTGCATAAGCAAACTAACTCGAAGTTCTATGGATTAGTTGTTTAATTCTAAGAAAGGAAATTAGTTTAGCGCTGGAAGACATGTTTTGTTGTTGAAGATGGTCGTGCTGCCCATTGTGTTGCCCATAATGCTAGCTCCAAGCTCCTCGTCACGACAAATTTAGGCTTTATAATGTGTCAAATTATAATGTTAAATCAGATATCCCTAAAGGTCATGGCTATTTAAATATTATGGGGCATATTAAAGTTGATTAGAGTGATGCCGGTTAGGATCCTGCGGTTTCCTCATTCTGGCACCACTATTTTCTTTCGGATTCACTTAGTCCAAATGAGTTTACTAAACTCAACTTAATGAGTTTCGTACTTTCATTTAAATCATGGAAATCTCGTTAGCAACCGTAGGTTACCTCCTCTAAGGGATTCTCAATCATCCGATAGAGACGTTTTAATTTAGTTGTAATTTTTGTTTTGTGATGTTTGTGATTAAATTTTGAGTTGTCTTATATTTTGAATGTTGTGGTGGTAAATTTTATTTTGATTGATTTTTAGTTTTATTTTGGTTTTACGGTTATCCTAACAGTTTTGGTTGTCATGCAGGTGACATCGTTATTTAACATGCAAGCTCGAGGCAAGAAGTACAAAAAGGTAAATGCAATAATTTAAAAGCGTATCTGTCGATTCTTCTTGTTCCTCCACCTAAATGGTTTGTACTTGCAAAGCATGTATATAATTTTATGAGGAATTTAAATTGCAAGTGTAGATGAAGGTTTAGCTACAAATTCCAAGTTATGACTTTATTAAATCTCATAAAATCCTAGTGGATGGTTTTAGAACAAAAATATGGCAAGTTCAATTTACTCTTCAGAATGTCCAATAGATTTCAAAATGCTTGAGGCATAACCTTGGACCACTTTGACAATTTCTTGAAATATTCCGAGTTCATTTTGGACTTATCATATTGTTCCATTAATTATCCGAGGTTAAAGTGTGACCACCCCGTTGCTCAGTGAAACTTGACAATTTAATTATCTCAAGGACAGGATACCCAATTATTCAATTGAGGTTTTGTTTAAAATTTATGTGAGTGGGTGCCCCTAAGGCAAGTTTAAGTCATTTAAGATTACGGTGCCCGCAAATAAAGTCAGGCTCGTTGTGTTTAAAGATGTTAATCACCAATCATGTTACCTTCTAAATCAGATCAATTGAGTGTAGACATCGAGTCTATGTCACTACCAAGCCTTTAACAATCATGATAGGTGGAATGGTGATTATCAAAATTTTGATTTAAGTAATATTATTATTATTGAGAAAACACATCATCATCAATCTTAGGCTCAAAATAAGTAAATTATCATCTTTTTTATCTTAAGCCCATCACTTAAGAATCATTTGATCTTAGTTGACTTCCAAGTCATGAAGGTTAGGAGAATTATGATATTGTTGATTTTTGCCAAGGTGGTGAGTGAGTTTCTACCTTTTAGTCCCATTATATTTTAATCATCCAATCATATTCCTTAAGATCAAAATTTTCCCATTTTTCCCTTGGTTAATCCCCATTTTTCCCTTGGTTATTTTCCCATTTTTCCCTTGGTTAATCCCAAATTTTGATTAAGGACCAAAATCTAAAATGATTATTTTGCCCTTAGGGTACTTTACCTCATAACTCATTAAACACAACTCAAATGACTTGAGTATTCAGAGTGTCATATCAATTGAGTTAATTGAAACATTAGAAGAGAATAATGTGGGTTTTCTTTTGTGTTTTAAATTCAGGAAATAGTGTTTTGAAAATTGATTTATTTAACTATCCAAAATAAAGTTTTTATTTATGAGAAAATTATTAGAGGTTTCCTTGAGTCGGAGAAATGCTTAGGCAAAATTTCATGATTTTTTTTAATAAAATTATTATTATTATTATTTAATTATTAAAAAATTTAAATGATTTAATTAAATAGAAAATAATATTTTAATTAATAAAATTAATTTATGTTTTTATTAGACTTCTCTGAGTTTAGAAAACTTAGAGAATTAAATTTTGTATTTTTATGATTTTTAATTTTATTTATTATAATTATTTTAATGAGAAAATAAGGGAAAATCAGTTTTAAGCTTTTAAAATTCATTTTTAACTTAGAAAAATTAGAAAAAATATCCTAATGAATTATAAGTGATCAGGGAAAGCTTGTACATATTTTGAACCATTTTTGTATTTTTGAAAATTTTGATTATTTTAATTATTTTTATTTCAAAATAAATTTTAAAAATGACATGTTTTAGCAAAAATATATTTTATTTTTTTTAAATGCCCCTGACCACAAGGAAATCAGAAAACTATTCTTCATGATTTTTCTAAGCTTATTTAATTTATTATAAATATTTTTGTACAAAAATACAAAGTTTCTATAAAAATCAATTTTAGTGCTTAAGCTAAGCCAAATAATTTTTAAATTTTTACAGTAAGTAGATATGATTTTTATGCACAATGTGGAATTGATTTAGATAATTTTTGATAAGTATATAATTTACATAAATTAACATAATGTGTATACATTTGATTAAATATAAAAATGTAAAAAATAATTTAAAACATCATAATATTTTTCGTAGACTTCTCTAACCACAGAAAACCTATTAAAATTATCCTCTTAATTTTTCCAACGATATTTTGATTTATATAATTAAAATAAGCCAAAATGGCCACTATAGCTTGAAAATTGGGGCTAGAAGCATAGAGATGCCTTCTGACATTGGATAAATTAGAGAATATCCCCTCTGTGATGAGGAATAAGCCATAGAAATTTTAAGCCATGGTGAGCCATATTTAGTCATGGAGAAATGAAATACCACGTAAGTTATTTAATTAGTTAAAATCATATACTTGGCAAATAATTTTTATTTTTATTTCACTTTATTCTCCTCTGTTCCATAATCAAGATGGTATTTTTATTTAATTTTTATGATTTTTTTAGAAAAAGATATGGATTTTTGAAGTTCAGACATTACAAAATAATTCAAAAAATCCATATTTTTCTACTTATCCACGCGACACCAACTTATCCTTCGACGACTCCGAAAACACACACGGTGCACTCCCATTCATTGCACTTTCCACCTAGGCATGCCACGCGGACCGCGATTTTTGTACCAAGAGTCTGTCCGGCTAGATCTCCTTCGTCCATTGGATATACACACGATCAGGCAGCATCCGTTCATCGTCCCTAAGTGACCTAATCCGTAAGCTGTTCTCACAAAAACCTTAAGATCTCTACCTAGACTCAACCAAATCACATGGGATTTGTTTCTAGACCTTCATCTACTCAAGACAAACACATCTATACGGTTAATCAAGTATGAAATCAAGCCATTACACATGGAGAGTTAAATAAGCCTGGGTTAGGGTTAAACTCAATACCTTTGTCTGAGAGGGGAGGCCTCAATTAGATGGTTGTGGTAGCTTTGATTGAGTCCAATGAACCTCTAGATGAAGTCCCAAGCCTTGGTCAAGCCTTGGTGAATTGGTGAATTGTCTAGGTATGATTTTGGCCAAGGTGGATTTCAGGTGTTCGTCTAGAGCTATCCTAGAAATTGTTTCAGAGGGGGCTTTGATGGGGAATCAACCTCTCTTGCTCTAGGGATGGTGTGTGCACAATTAATTTGAATTTGGTGGACTGTGGAGAGATGTCCTGATCTAAGTTAAAAGTTTGAGCTCAAAATTGGGCTCTCACAATTGGAATCAGAGGGGGGGAGATGGTTGGATTGAGCTTAGGGATGGTTGGAGAGTCTCTGGTGAGATTTTGGCAGAGTTTCCCCAAGCATTTTGAACACCTCTCCTTTGGCCATGGAGGGGGATGATTAAATAGAAGTGCTTAGGCTAACCACTAGGGCCAACTGATGGATGCAAAGAGCTGCTTAGGTGGAGGGCTGAGGAGCTCTGAGGAGAAATTATGATGAGTTGGCCTCTAGAGTAGAAATTGGGATTGATTTAAGGGTGGTGGCTCACAGTTTTGGCATTTTTCGGTGAGTAGGGTGGCTAGCTAGAGCAGGGGAGGTGTTTAGGTGGTCAGATGAGCCAGGGAGAGGGTTAATTATGATTTACCCCTAATGGTTAGTGATGATGGAAGAGATTTCTTGGTTAAGGCCCAAAAATGGGATGAAATCCCTTATTTTAGGGACCTATTTTAGAATCCCTTATTTTAGGGACCTATTGGTCCATATCTCACTTGGGTGGGTTTAGGGTGGTTTAGCTTGGTCAATAGAATGTTCTTAGTGGCTATGGTGACAATAATTTTGTGACTTTGGCATGAATAAGTCAATTTTGGTGTAGGGGTTCAATTTGGGTCAAAATGGCTAGAAGTTGGGTTTGGGTTTGGCTAGCCATGACATTGAGCCCAATTTATTGATCAATTCGGTGTATATGATTGTCATGAGAAGTTTATAAAATATTTGGAGTGATTTTGACTTGGTTTGGAGGTTCAATTTGGAGAATTTTGGGCATTTGGTCAATCTGAGGGTGTTGGGTCAGACTTGGGTTTAGGTTAGGCTAAGGTTGGGTTAGGTCAAAAATTGATGGTTCAAAATGGTCTAGAGGAATTTCATAAAGAATTTTCAACATAAATTGGGTGTCAATTTTGGGGTTAGGGCATTCAATTTGGTGGAATTTGGAGACAGCCAATTTGGGGCAAATTTGGGGATTTTGAATGTGGGTTAAAATTGAGTGAAATTGAGGCTTGACCAAGACCAATGGAAGGTCCAATTTGATGTGTAGGATTGTTAGGAAGAATTTAGGATTCAATTTGGGGCAATTGAGTGGATCATATGGTTCAATTAGATGAGATTAAGTCATAGGGTCAAAATTGGGGGTTTAATTTGGATCAAAATTAAGCTCAAAGCATGGGTAAATTAGGCTTGGATTTAGTTTGAATTGATCATATGAAAGATGAATTTAAGTTTATAATTTAAATTGGGTAGGATTGGGGCCAAATTTTTGGGTATGTGAGGTGAATTTGAAGAAATTGGGCCTTTAAAGGTAATTTGGGCATTTTTAGTCAAAGTGGTCAATTTGGCCAAATTGGGTTCAATTAAATGGTCCAAATTGGTTTTTTGGAGATTTGAAATGATTTTTGAGGGTTTTGTGAAAGTTTGGGCTACCATGGGTATTTTTGTAATTTAGGCAAATTTGAGGGTATTTTGATAACTTTGGAATTTTTGGGATGTTTTGGGAAATTTAGGTAGTTTTAAAAGGTTGAAATGATTTTTGAATAATTTTGGATATTTTGGATGAATTTGGGAATTTTGGTCAAATTTAGGGTTTCAAGGGCGTTTATGTTATTTGGGTAGATTTGGGTGCAAAAGGCCAAGTTGGTTATTTTGGTAGAATTGGGGTGCCAATCACTTATATGAGTTATGGGCCAATGAAATCCCCATTTGGGTCCTCTATGTGCTGGTCTTAGCTAAACCCTAGCTTAGGGCCAGTGGGTTTAGGGGACCATCTACATGAGTTTCCCGAAAGATCAAGGATTTAGGTACTGACCTCGGGATGGGAATTGAAATTTAAGTATCAATCCCGAAAAGAGAGTCAGAATTTAGGTACCGACTTCAAAAGGAGGGAATCAAATTTTAGGTACTGACCCCAAAATGGGAATTGAAATTTAAGTATCAATCCGAAAAAGAGAATCGGAATTTAGGTACTAACCTCAAAAGATAGGAATCAGAATTTAGGTACTGATCCCGAAAGATAGGAATAAGATTTTAGGTACTGATTCCAAAAGGAGGGAATCAAAATTTAGGTACTTATCCTGAAATGGGAATTGAAATTTAAGTATCAATCCCAAAAAGAGAATCAGAATTTAGGTGCCAACCTCGAAAGAAGGGAATAAGAATTTAGGTACTGATCTCGAAATGAGAATTGAAATTTAGGGAATAATCTCAAAAAGAGAGTTAGAAGTTAAGGACTGACCTCGAAACAAACCTCAAAAGATAGGAATCAGGATTTAGGTATTGATCCCGAAATGGTAATTAAAATTTAAGTATCAATCCCAAAAAGAGAGTTGGAATTTAGGTAATGACCTCAAAAGAAGGGAATCAGAATTTAGGTACTAATCCAGAAATGCAAATTAAAATTTAGGTATCAATCTCAGAAAGAGAGTCAGAATTTAGGTACTAACCTCAAAAGATAGGAATCAGGATTTAGGTATTGATCCCGAAATGGTAATTAAAATTTAAGTATCAATCCCAAAAAGAGAGTTGGAATTTAGGTAATGACCTCAAAAGAAGGGAATCAGAATTTAGGTACTAATCCAGAAATGCAAATTAAAATTTAGGTATCAATCTCAGAAAGAGAGTCAAAATTTAGGTATCGATCTCAAAAGGAGGGAATCAAAATTTAGGTACTGTCCCCAAAATGGGAATTAAAATTTAAGTATCAATCCCAAAAAGAGAATCAAAATTTAAGTACCAACCTCGAAGGGAGGGAATCAGAATTTAGGTGCTAACCCCAAAAGTGTAGATGGGAATAGGACATCTAAGCCTACCCCGAAAGGAGAATCAGAATTTAGGTACCATCCGCAAAATAAGCGAATCAAAATTTAGGTATTGAACCCAAAAGTGTAGATGGGAATAGGACGTCTAAGCCTACCCAGAAAGAAGAATCAAAATTTAGGCACTGACATCGAATAGAGGGAATCAGAATTTAAGTATTGACCCGGAAAGTGTAGATGGGAATAGGACGGCTAAGCCTACCCCAAAAGGAGAATCAAAATTTAGGTACAAATCTCAAAAGGAGGGAATCAAAATTTTCGTACTGACCCCAAAAGTGTAGATGGAAATAGGACGTCTAAGCCTACCCCGAAAGGAGAATCAAAATTTAGGTACCGATCTCGAAAGAAGGGAATCAAAATTTAGGTACTGACTCTAAAAGTGTAGATGGGAATAGGACGTCTAAGTCTACCCCGAAAGGAGAATCAGAATTTAGGTACCGACCTCAAAAGATACGAACCAGAATTCAGGTACTGATCCCTAAATGGGAATTGAAATTTAAGTATCAATCCCAAAAAGAGAATCGGAATTCAAGTACCAACCTTGAAGGGAGGGAATCGGAATTCAGGTACTGACCCTGAGATGAGAATTGAAATTTAGGTATCAATCTCAAAAAGAGAGTCGCAATTTAGGTATCGACCTTGAAAGTCAGGAATCAAAATTTAGGTACTAATTCCAAAATGGGAATTAAAATTTAAGTATCAATCCTAAAAAGAGAATCAAAATTTAGGTACCGACCTCGAAGGGAGGGAATCAGAATTTAGGTACTGACCTTGAAATGAGAATTAAAATTTAGGTATCAATCTAAGAAAGAGAGTTGGAATTTAGGTACTAACCTCGAAAGATAGGAATCAGAATTTAGGTGCTGATCCCGAAATGGGAATTTAAATTTAGGTATCAATCCCAGAAAGAGAGTCGGAATTTAGGTACCAACCTTAAAAGGAGGGAATCATAATTTAGGTATCGATTCCAAAAGCAACATGAAAGCTGTGTAGATAATTTGTGGTGTTGAATTCATAGATATGTGGCATGTGATATGGTTGACATTGGCGAAGAAAAAATTTTGAGACTTTGTGAGATTTTGTGCAAAATGTGAAATTCCACTGGGATGTGAAAAAAATTAGTGTAGACAAAGATAGTCGTGCTGCGCGAGCACGGAGTAAGAGACAACGAAATCGAGAGAAACAACTCAACAGATTTATTTTCTTGTTATTTTTATCACATTTAATTATCAAAATATATTTTCAAAATTCAATTTTTGTTGGTTGATTTTTTTTAAAAGATTATTTTATTTGAACTTTTATTATTATCAAATTTTATTGTTTTGTTGTTAGTTCATTATAGCTCGGAACCAACACACGATTTTGGGGCTCTTGATCTATCATACAAAAGGGAAATTCAAGAAACAGACTAAATTTTGAAAGAAATTTCATTAATTTGCATCAAACAGATGTTACAGATTGAACATAGGTCAAAGCATCAAAAGGCACATTATACTGAACGCATCAAAAGTACATCTGAAAATATCTTCATGCTAAATACATATCATAAGCTAAACATATCTGATACATATATCATCATATCTGCTGTGCTAAAATGTGGTACCAAAAATTTATCCCTTGACTGTCCATCTTTGACGGGGTGAGTTCCTGATCAAGCTGACCTACTAAGCCATGCTCCAGGATAAGAGTTCCCTTTACATGTATTTAGAGGTGCAACCCTCTCATATATCCTCTAACTACAGTTCTGGTCGGAATCCATGTGGCATTTTCTTACTATCTATTCTTCTAAAAGTTACAGACACCCTGCAGTGTCGTACCCCCGAAATGCAGTGCTTGGCCAGGTCTACTTTATTTCCCTTGAGAATCAGTACTGAACTCACTAGCAGCAGAATCTCCACGGATCCTCTGAAATCCTTAGAGCTAATGACATGTATTTCTTTCTCAAATAAAATATTGCTTTTGCTCATGAAGGAGACCGTGCAAAAAGGCCGCACAAAATCATGATGATCTATATGTGGGGGAATGTAATCCCCTTCATCGTAGATATTGATGATACAACTATTGGGAATGTATGCTCCACTTAACCATCCTCTTGATCATCCAATTTAGTATAGGAGGTAACAGATCCACCTCATCATGTCTTAAAATCCCCGGGGGATTTCTTTGTCTATCTTCGGTAAAATTATAACAACAACCACATTGGATGGTGATTATTCCTTTTCCATGCATCCATTTTCGTGGTTCGGAATAGGTCCTTTCCATCAGAAGACTAGCTCGACCCCTGCCTCTTAGGTCAAATATGCAGTCAAGAATGCTCCTTTCTTCACTTTTAGATAAGACTCTCTTCACTTTTCCTTTCTTCACTTTTAGATAAGACTCCAGTGTATAGCTCCAGGCCTTCTAGTATATTGACAAATCTTCCTTGAAATTCTTCATAAAATTAAAATTCCCTTCTCTTTACTTTACTCATTTTGTCTAATTCTGCCATGGTAGCCATCGGTGGTGTCGAGAGCGCTCCCTCATTTTAATATCAGCGGGAATTCATGCTTGTGCTATCTCTGTATCCAGCGGAATATATGATTCACCCATTGAGTGATTGGTGATTTGAAATCCACTATCGGTGGACTTATACTCCTCAAATGTGTTGTAACACTCTATGTGGAGGGCGTTAAAGTTTGGGCATTCCACAAACGCCCCTATAGCTGGTATCAACGTGGGAATCTCGGCATTGCACGTTGGGCAACTCACACAAAGATCATCTAAAACTTCTGGTAGCATCAGGTCTGTAGTGAATTAAGACTCATCCTCTATGGCAGGCAGGCTGGAGGAAGTCTCTCTCATGCATGGATCATAGATCTTCCCCTTAGGAATCGGGGTAAGCAAGTTTTCTGCCTCCTTCTGGCGTCTCCTTTCTTCACGTAGGAATTCTCTTTATTTTTGATGATTGGCATTTCTTCGTTGCGTCCTTCGTAACAGTGCATCTGGAAGTCTCTCATCATTAGCAGTGACTAGACCCTCGGTCGGTGCAATTATCATAGATGGAAAATGACTAGTCCCCTCCATTTGATCTTGCTACATTATCAGTTTCTTTCCCTTCAGTGAGGAATCCTCCTTGGTGTTGATCTTTAACAGCGACGGTAACCCCTCTTTTTCTTGATGGCTGACCATGTCCATCATGGGACCCTCATAGTCTACATCAACTTGACTGAAGTCCACATCGAAGTCTATGATGCCACCATGTAGTGCCCTTTCCTTGTTAAGTGCAAGATTCCGTCCATCCTTGAAGGCAAAAATCAGCTTCTGTCCTGACATTTTTTCTGCAGACGACAGGAAAAATATTAGTGTTGAAATTTAGCAGGAACAAGAACAAAAAACGTTTTTATTAGACAAAATTTTAGTTTATTTTAGTGAGAAGATCATTTATTTATATTTACATATTACTTAATTTAGTAAAATATCAACCTTAAAAGTAGAAAGGAGAAAATCGAAGCATGTAAATTCAAAAAAAATTATTTTATTGGGGTTAATTTTATTACAAAATTTTTGGACCAAGTCACAAACGTTTGACCAAATAAATAACCCCAGAATAATTAAAATTTCAAAATTTCAATTCAAGCAATGTCAAGTTGCATAATATGTCTTTAAGTATTTTCCGTTGATCGACAACATGGGTCTCTTGGCTTGAAAATCCACCAGCTGGTAGGCTCCTTATGCGTAGAACTTTTCTACGACAAATTGTCTCTTCTATGTTGGCTCAAATTTTTCACCTATCTTGCGGCATGCAAGAATAGGCCTTTTGAGCACGAGAACGAGATCACCAACTTTGAACGTCCTTAGGCGGACCGATTTGTCATGAGCTTGTACCATCCTTGCTTGGTAAAGTTCCAAATATTGTTGTACTCAGGTTGTGCTTCGAGTCGCTTTCCTTCAATACTTTCCAATTCTTCAAGTTTCAGTTTTGTACTTTCTTCTGTTGTAAGTTGATTGGCGAGAGACAATGAATCTGAGAGATGACGTCTGGACTTCTAACGATAGTATGACCCCGGACTCGTACACAAGTGCGTAGGGTGTACATTAAGTGGGAGTCCTGAACGTTATCCGGTAAGCCCACAATACTTCTAGAGTTTGTTATGCCAATCTCTTTTGCTTTCGTCTAGTGTCTTCTTCAAAATCTCTACTAGTGTCTTGTTGAAGGCCTCTGCTAGACCATTTGCCATGGGATAGTAGATTGTAGAGTATCTGCAGTCTATCCCGTACCACTTGACAAAATTGTTGATTTTTGTGTTCTTAAAGGCTGTCCCATTGTCAGAAATTATTCTGTGTGGAACTCCAAAATGGTAGACAATTTGGCTTTTGAAAAAATTGAAAGACGTGCTATGTTGTAACCTCTCATAACGGTACTGCCTCTGCCCATTTGGAAATTTATTCTGTGTGAAACTCCAAAACGGTAGACGATGGAGGGTCTATCAGACCTATTATGTCCATGCCCCAACACTCGAATGAACACGAGGCAATGGTTGTGTGTAACACATTCGGAGGTTGGTGCAAGACCACCCCATGCACTTGGCATTGGTGACATCTTTTGGTTGTATCCATGCAGTCGAACATCATACCGACCAATATTATCCGAGTTTCTTGATCTTCATTTTCTTCTTTTTCCCTGACTGGTGAGTGCCACACAATTCGACATGTACTTCTTTGACAATATTTTATGCCTCTGCTCTACTCAAACATCATAGCCATATCTAATCGAATGATCTTCTATAGAGGACATCATCTACTAAAGCGTATGACATAACCCTTCTTGTGATTCGATGCAATGCTGACTTGTCCTCTTATCGTTTTCCAGCCTGCAAATATTCTATTAATGGCTTACACAATTCTTTATTAATATCAGCAACCACAATCATCATTTCTTCTTCTTTTCCCAGTTTGTGTAAATTTTCAAAGTTGATTCAAGACAAAACCTTTCTTCCTTGTACCATAATGTCAATGGAACCCTCTGGGGGACATGCCAATTCTTTTGTAAGTTTTTTTAAAGTATCAACACGAGTATTATGTCCTTGATGAATCTGGTATAAAGTTACATTGGGAATCTGCTCTAGCTGCCTCATCGTGTATGGATGATATTCTGCTAACATTGGTTTCAAAATCTTATTTTGTCCGGTGACTTGTTGAATGATGAGTTGTGAGTCACCATAGTTGGCAATATCTATTATATACATCTATATTACCAATTCTAACCCAATAATTAAGGCTTCATATTCTTCGTCATTGTTGGTACATGACTCTATCAAGTGATAGGATAATCTCAGCATGCCCTTATATGGTGTGATGAAGATCAAACTAATTCCTGCTTGACTTGTTATAACTGTTCTTGATCCTTTATCTTTTCTGGCTGATGAAGCTCCATCGAAATACATCTCCCAACATTTTGCATTGGAGAAATCCATCTGTAATACCTGTTCATCTGGCAGTTCATCATTAAGAGGGGACCTAGTTGGAAGTGGGTGTACAGCGAGGAAGTCTAAGAAACTCTATTAAAATCTATACCTTGATAGCACAGAGGGGAACAAAAGTTATATCAAATTGCAACAAAATCATTGACCATCTTGCTAAACGTCCAGAGAGTTTTAGTCGGGTCATCAAATATTACAATGGAGTAACTTTTAAAATCAGAGTTACCTTATGAGAAAACATGTAATGTATGAGCTTCTGGGTGGCAAAAATAAAAGCTAGACAATGCTTCTCAAAAGGAGGATACCTTATCTCTGTCGGTATTAGACGTTGACTCAAGTATTGGAGTGTGTATTCGTTACCCTCATCATTAACTTGGGCTAGAGGGCTCCAAGAGAGCCGTTTAAGGCTGCGGTATAAAGTATTAAAGAATTTCCTGGGATATGGGCTGCCCAAATAGGAGGTGTCATTAAATATTTTTTAAAGTCCTCAAAAGCCCACTAGCATTTCTCTTCCCAAAAAAATTTGGCATCCTTCTTAACTATTGCTAAGAAGGGTTTACACCTACCTGAGAGATTAGAAATAAAACGTCTCAGATATGCCAACTTTCCTTTGAAGGAATGTAGTTGTTTCAAGGTTTCAAGGTCTTGGGAGGAGTCTTGGGAGGAGGCATTTCCAAGATAGCTTTAATCTTATCCGAGTTGATCATGATTCCCCGATAACAGACAACAAATCCTTGAAATTTTCTAGAGGTAACGTCAAAAGCGCACTTCAAGGGATTCATCTTAAGAACATATTATCGTAATTGTTCGAACATGATCATCAAATCATACAAATGGTCTACTTTTTGTTTACTTTTGATGACCAAATCATCCACCTAGCATTCCACTTGGTTGTGAATGAGATCATAAAAAATCTTTATCATAGCTTATTGATATGTCGCTCCAGCGTTCTTCAACCCAAACGAGATCACTGTGTAGCAGAAAATCTTGATAAGTGTTCTGAGGGCTTGTCAGTCTCCATGTGACTAGGTGCAGTTTAATTTAGCATAATATAGTGTTTAGAAATTAGGTATTTTAATTTGAAAAAAATGGGGTTATCCTACAGTTATATAATACTAATCCCATTGGTTCCTACAGTTTGAATAATTGAGCTAACCACTAGTAATGTACCACCTTGAAAAGTAATACACTACTGATAATAAGCTCAATTAAATAAACTATAGAAATAAATGACTTTTGTTTGATCTGCAAGTTTGCATAATGACCGACAGATTCCCCTATTTGATATGGGAGTCAAATAACGTTTATTTTAAGTCTGGGTTCTTTTAAGTTCCCTATAATGGCAACCCCTATAGTTAATTACATATTAAGCGAACGAATCACTTAAGAAAACTCTCGATAAAAATCAGAAATCTTTTATTTTCATGAATTCAAAAGGAAGGGTTTTCAACGAACATGATTGTGAAATTTCCAATAGGGATTGGTTCAAAGGTGAAACATTGCATTTTAAGAATCAAAGAAAGAAAAGCAGGGGAGATTAAAGATCCAGAATAGGTTTGTGGTAATCCCTTAAACTATCTTAATGTTTGGATCAATTTAGGATGATATTAATTTAAGTTAACTCTTTTCAGTTTTATTAATTAGGGCTTGGATTTGTGTAATGATGATTTACTCAAAAAGCCTAGAAAGATAGGAGGTTTTACGTCGAGTGACTATCTCAGAATCCTAAAACAAGTTAGTACATGCTGCATATCAGGACTATGCAGAAGCCTAATAAAAAGTGAAGTTTTATGTCATAAAAGACAATAAAAGAACATGCATTGAGATACATAAAACAATAAATAAAGCTAATAAAGAAACAATATCTTGTAAAATTTTTATTAAATTTTAATTATTTAATTAGTGGTAACCCAGTCAAGATGTCTATGACTCCGTCGTCCCGGGTCGCCGAGTGCTCTAGTTTACTTAGTCCAAAAGGTGGTTATCCACCAGGACCGGAAGATTCTTGTCAACATCCACAGAGTACATTGTCCAAGAAATCTTCGTAAACTAGAACAAAAAGGGGGTTTAAGTTGCGTTATGTGATCTTTGTGATTAAGATTTAATTAATTCTTAAATTACTTTATCGATTTTAGGGTTGAAATGTTTTAGGTTGTTTACATCTTGTTGTCAAATTTTATATTTTTTATTTCAGTTAATTTTGTTCACTTATTATTACTTATGTGAAGTTGACGACTTTGAAGCTGACTTAACCTCAAAGCCATGCTATAAAGCCTTGTTACATTTGGTTTGGTTTAAGTTTAAGTTTTAATATGTTTTACGCAAATTTTACCCCTCTCAATGTAATTTATTTTATTTCTTAATTGTTGTTCAAATTAAGGGGTTTAGGTTTAACTTAGGTATAAGGTTATACCTAAAAGGTTCTTCTATGTTCAACCTATGGGTTAGGTTCTAACCTAAGGTTTAGGGTAGGTTTAGCTTAAGGCTAAGCTATGACTTATGCTTATTTTACCTAAAGGTTAGGGTTGGATTAAAGTTAACTAACCTAAGGTTTAGATTAACTAATCCTATTAGTTTAGGGTTAACGGGTTAACTAACCTAGACTAAGTTATGATTTAGGTTTGTTTTACCTAAAGATTAGGGTTGGATTAGGTTTAACTAACCTAAGGTTTAGGTTAACTATTTTTATTGGTTTAGGGTTAACTAACCTAATGTTTAGGCTTAGCTAATCCTATGGATTAGGGTTAACTAACAAAATGTTTTGCCTAACTAATCATAATTATTTAAGGTTAACTAACCTAGGGTTTAGGTTAACTAATCCTAATTGTTTAGGGTTAACTAACTTAAGGTTTAAGTTAACTAATCCTATTATTTAGGGTTAACTAACCTAAGGTTTAGGTTAACTAATCCTATTAGTTTAGGGTTAAATAATCTAATATTTAGGTTAACTAATCCTATTGATTTAGGGTTAACTAACCTAATATTTAGGTTTAGCTAATCCTATGGATTAGGGTTAATTAATCTAATGTTTAGGTTAACTAATCCTATTGGTTTAGGGTTAACTAACTTAATGTTTAGGCATAACTAATCCTATGGATTAGGGTTAACTAACCTAATATTTAGGCTAACTAATCTTAATTTTTTAGGTTAACTAATCCTAATTGTTTAGGGTTAACTTACCTAAGGTTTAGGTTAACTAATCTTATTAGTTTAGGGTTAACTAACCTAATGTTTAGGCTTAGCTAATCCTATGGATTAGGGTTAACTAACCTAATATTTAGGCTAACTAATCTTAATTTTTTAGGTTAACTAATCCTAATTGTTTAACTAATCATATTGGTTTAAGGTTAACAAACCTAAGGTTTAGGCTTAGCTATTGTAACCCCAAAGTTGGCTAGTTGGGTTCATGATCCCGATTTTTTATATGTGAGGATTTGGGAAGTTGACACCACTACAGCGCCAAAAACTTGATCCTTATATGAAAAGTAAGTTCTGTAAAAAATACATAATTATAGGAAAATAATAATGGGATTCAACGCAAGAATACATATCATTATCAAGTAATAAAAGACTTTCTATTTAAGCCCCAAATATCGATCCCACAGGGAAGGTGTAAATTGACAATGATAAGTTTTACAAAAATCAAAAGAAATCACTGTCATTAATTTCAAATGTTAAGATGTTATCAAAACTAAAGTACTTAAAACTATTGGCAAAACATAAATGCAAAGTTTAAAAACTAAATGCTAATCTACTAACTATGTTTATGTAATGAAGATTTCTTATGTGAAAAAGCATTCTTTCCACTACAATGAGGTTCTGGTGAAATGAGATGAGATAAGGGGTGAAATGAGATGAGATAAATGTTTATAATATGCATTGTGCCAAATAGGAGCAATTATAATTCTCTACTCTGATACAGTGCATAGAAAATCATTGGCTAATCCTAGGTTTAGTCCCTAAATCCGTTGCTAGGCTAGGATGATACTGGCTCCCACTCCAGAGCTCCAACTTACCTTCACTTGAAGGCTAACTCTCGCTTTAGTTTTTAAACACTCAGACCAAATTGGGGATTTTAGTCTTTCACCTTAAAGATTCTGCAATTCTACACCCGACAAAGAATATTTCCCTATTTATTTGCACTTAATTCCATGAACAAATTTCTCCTCCATGAAATCAAATGTGATCCTCACTCTGTTGTAGAACTCATACTCTATTTCCTGGATCATATGTTTCAGAACATATTTTAACAATTTAATTGGCCAGATCAAAATGTAAATTAAGTTTGGAGTTGAAAAATCATCACAATTTATTTTATATTTTAATATTGGCACATCATATTATCTCTTCATTTCATCATATCTCAGAGTAGCGAGAAAGGTAGAGGGAACTACTCGAATTTCTTGAGAAAGACACAATAAAACATAAATTTAATATATAAAAGAAAGTTTGTACAACACTAATAAACAAACAAATCTTATCTGAAACTCTTTCTCAAAGCAAATCCCTTGTAGCCTTTCCTTAGAAATGCAGGAAGAAGATATATCTCACTTTTCTCCTTCTCCAACTCTCTTACAAAAAGTTTCATACTAAATCTCACCACACAAACTCTATAATATAAAAGAAAAATCACTAATGGACTCCAATATGGTGGTGGAATGAAGATGGCTTATGAAGAATGACGAAAAAATGGAGCATGGTGGAACGTTTTAGAGTGAAAAGGAGTCCATTTCCTGATGAATTTTGGCCCCAAATAAAGCCCAAGGTTGGTTCTCCAAGAGGTGCCTCCAAAAACTCCTCAAAAATTGTCCAAATACATCAAACCTTTTAGAAACGGGGGCTGAACTGCCTTTGGCGCCATCGACGCTAGTCTGGCGCCGTCGACGCTAGTCTGGCGGCGGCAACGCCAGTCTGGCCGTCGGCGCTGAGTAAAAAGTTGTTCTGTTGTTCTGCATCGTCAGTGCTCCCCTTGGTGCGGTCGGCACTGAGTACTTTTTCAAAAACGTCATTGTTGACCTCACTTTTGGTTGAGGTCTGAACTGCCTTTGGCGCCATCGACGCTAGTCTGGCGCCGTCGACGCTAGTCTGGCGCCGCAGCTGTTCTATTGTTCTGCGCGGTCGGCGCTGCCCTTGGCTCGGCCGGCGCTGAGTACTTCTTCAAAATCGTCATTTTGACACCAAATTCCATACTTTTTGCTTTTTTTTTTTGCTTTAACTCCTAAAAATCAACAACCTGCAAGAAAATATCAAAAATACCTTTCATTAAAATGCAATATTGCCAAAAATAAATATAAAATATGTGTCTAAAAATGCATATATTTTTGGTGTATCAAAATCCCCAAAACTTACATGTTACTTGTCATCAATTCTGTTCTGCAACTCATGATGCACCACTCATAGAGGTAAAAAATTTGCGTACATTGTACATAAAATATACGCAGAGTTGTGTATATCTATAACTGACAAATATATTACATGGAGGGTATTGAGAGGTTATAACCGTGTTATACCCTCTATAACCTCTCTGTAACCTACATGTATCTTCTAGTAAGTTCCGCGCTTATATGGATGTTACAAGGGGTATAATACGGTTATAACTCTCTCCAATACCCTTCCTGTAACTTATTTGTAGGTTACAAATATACGCATTACAGACGCAAATTTTTTTCCTGATAGAGGGCATGATGAAAAAAGTACTCTTGTATTTTGATAGAGGGTACTAATTTGAAGAAATACAAATACTGATATTTGAACTTTTTATTTGAAAAAAAAAAATTTGGAAAAATTTTCTTATCAAACTGTTAATGAGATTCATATAAAAATAATAGATTTATTTGGACATGAGATGATATAGTTTTTTTAATCTATTAACAATCATCCCCAATTTCTCTTAATCTTTTCTTTTTAGGAAAAAAAAAGGTTTTTTTTTCTTAATCTTTGTTCTTTTTTAGCACATATATGGTATTAAGAGTGCTTAATAAATTTTACAATTAAAATAGTCATCAACTATTTATATAATCTCAATTTATAGAAGTGATGAAATAATCCTAAATTCCTTAAATTGCGACTGAAAAAGTCCTTATAGTTCTTAAAGGATTATTTCAGCTTTAATTTAAAGAATTTCATGTGCTAATTTGACAATAGTCGAGATTAAAATGATAACATATAAATAACCGGCTGCTAATTTGACACTTTATCAAAAAAAAAAAA
>NW_018233583.1:119631-125756 GCF_001263595.1 Phalaenopsis equestris
GAATTGGAGATTTTAGTCTGTCACCCTAAAGATTCTCTAAATCTACACCCAACAAAGAATATTTCCCTATTTATTTGCACTTAATTCCATGAATGAATTTCTCCTCCATGAAATCAAATGTGATCTTCACTCTGTTGTAGAACTCATACTTCATTTCCTTGATCATATGTTTCACAACATATTTTAACAATTCAATTGACCAGATCGAAATGTAAATTAAGTTCAAAGTTGAAAAATCATCACAATTTATTTTATATTTTAATATTTACACATCATATTATCTCTTCATTTCACCATATCTCAAAGTAGGGAGAAAGATAGAGGGAGCTACTCAGATTTCATGAGAAAGACACAACAAAACATAAATTTTATATATAAAAGAAAGTTCATATAACACTAATAAACAAATAAAACTTATCTGAAACTCTTGCTCAAAGCGAATCCCTTGTAGCCTTTCCTTAGAAATGCAGGAAGAAGATATCTCTCACTTTTCTCCTTCTCCAACACTCTTACAGAAAGTTTCACATTAAATATCACCACACAAACTCTAAAATATAAAATAAAAATCACTAATGGGCTCCAATGTAGTGGTGGAATGAATATGGATTATGAAGAATGACAAAAAATGGAGCGTGGTGGAACAATTTGAAGTGACAAAGGAGTCCATTTCCTGATGAATTTCGGCCCCAAATAAAGCCCAAGGTCAGTTCTCCAAGAGGTGCCTCCAAAAACTCTTAAAAAATCATCCAAATACATCGAACCTTCTAGAAACGAGGGTTGAACCACATTTAACACCATCGACGCTAGTCTGACGCTGAGTAAAAATTTTAATTGTTTTGTTGTTCTGCGGCAAAGGCTGTCGGCACAGCCTTTGCATTGTCGGCGCTGCCTTTGGCGCGGTCGGCGCTGAGTACTTCTTCAAAAAAGTCATTTCTCCAAATTTCATTTGTTTTGCTTTAAGTCCTAAAAATCAACAAACTGCAAGAAAACATAAAAATATCTTCCGTTAAGGTGCAATATCACCAAAAATAAGTATAAAATATGGGTCTAAAAATGCATATATTTTTGGTGTACCAAAATTCCCCAAACTTACATGTTATTTGTCCTAAAGTAACTCCTCTACTACATAGAAACATGACTTATGGTAAATAATTTTACTTCTATACTTCCATATTTAAGTTCTCTAAACATAATAGTATAACTTAAGAAAAATTCAAAACAACTCCAGTTAATACTAAAGGTGCTAGAATATTCATTAATTAAGTCTAAGATTTTTGATCCTCTATTTCTTTCAAGAAAAATTGCAATTTATCATATTAAAGTAATTTAGAAAATTCATATGAAAAAGAACTTCATCAAACTTTATAAATCATTAAGCTAATACTCAAATAAAAAAATTAGAAAATGTGTCCAAGTCTTTTTCCTTAAGTTGATTCAAGTGAAGCCAATTTTTAATTAGGCATCTCCTCAAGCTTCTCCCCACATCTTTTTTCTTTTTTCTTTACTTTTCAGGATCATTTTTAATCCCCTTTTTCTTTTCTTTCTTGTTCTCTCTTTTTTCTTATGTATGTGAGGATTACTATATCTGGATAGCCTTTAATGATTTTTAACTTCATTATCCTCTTCTTAAAGTTAAAAACTTTTTACATTTCTTCACTTAACAATTTTATATTAACTTATAAATTACATAAAGTTAAATTAAAGTTACATTTATTCACTTAACAAATTTATATTAACTTATAAATTACATAAAGTTTAATTCTTTTCTTTTCACATGAATCTCTTAAGACTTTAATACTTCAAAAATACAAATTCCTTTACTTAAAATAGAAAAACATAGTCTTATTCTATTTTACCAAATATCTTACTTAGTCTCTAGAATTAACCTTTATTCTTGAAAATTTTTTACTTAAATTTACTATATATTTAGAAACATAAATATAGTTATCCAAAGTTAACCCCTAATACCGAAGGTCATGTTAAATTCAAATTTTTTGAAAATATAGTTAAGTGAGGACAAATAAAATTAAGTTTTCTCTTTTCTTTTTTAAAATAATTTTTCTCACCCCCCAAACTTAATTTTTTTTAAAAGATTTACATGAAGAACTTTAAACATAAAAGGGTGAAAGAAAACATTAAGTACATAAAGAGATTCTAATTTTTACAAATAAATTCTTAAATATTGCAGGTGCTAATATGAAAAATTACAAGGCTTAAAACATTAACTTGCACATAATATACATATAATTTGCTAAGAAAGAGTTAATTACAATACATATAACAAAATGCTGAAACTAACAATAGAACTAAACTAAATTCTAAAAATGAAAACAATTTTACACATTATAGTTTCACATTACAACATAACAACAGAGTCTCAACAATATCACAAAACAAAAAATACAATCACAAAGTACAACACAAAGAAAAAGATCATCAATCATCATCTTCTTCATCATTAACATCTAACTTCTGCAACTGATATGGAGTATAAACAAGGTGAATAGAGAACTGAACTGTATGATCACTCCTCAGGTATTTCACTAAAGCATCATCATAAGAAGCATCATATTCAAACTTCTTGCGAATCAGATCATCTGTATGAGCATTTCTGGACTCCATGTTTTGCATCTTATGATCCATCCTAAAAATATCTCCCTCTTGAATCATCATCTGGTCCAATAACTCCCTATTATTGGGGTCACTTGAAGTAGGCTCACTAAAAGTAGGGGTCCTAGAAGTAGAAGGAATATCCCTGGCCTTACTTCTAGATCTCCAATCAACATGGGACTCATAAGTCTTAATGTTTGCAGGCCTAATCGGTCTCTGAGGCTCAATCCTCTCCTCATCAGGTCTAAAATCAACTCTTGCATGCTCACAAACTGTATAAATGAGAGCAGGGTGTGCCAATCCACTAGTGGTCTCTCCCAGAGCAATAGATCAAGTGTTCATATAAATAATAGAGCCTACATTTATATCCATCACTTGCTAAATACAGTAGTTCAGGATGGTTCTATCCTTGGTCACTTCACTATGATGGTTTGTTGGAATCATCTTCCTAGAAATCAAATAATGTCAGGCCTTATATACTACATTTAACATAAAAAGGGGAAAGTTGACTTTAACTCCATTCTTTACTTTCCAAGCCCCTTTCTCACCAGTTAGAAAAGAAATAACCTCATCTAAGGCCTCATTTATAGCAGAGAATGAATGATACTGGCATCTAAAACATCTTCTACTGATAAAACTCATTTATTTTTCTTGGAGCAAACTCCAATCTTTTTCCTCGAACAAAAACAAAATCATCAGAAGCCTCCAGAAAGTTGGCATAAAATTCCATAACTATCTCAGCTATCGCATCGACAGTAAAGTAGCAGAAGTTTTCCCACTGCCGAGTGATAATCAATCGTTCAACTTCTCCTCCCAAATTTTTGAAACCTCAATCCAGAATCACTTTCTTATTTTCTCGAAGATTATGAAATCGAGCACTAGCTTTAAAGCTAACAAACTTTTGCTCATCATATTCTATTTTTCTTTTGCTCGATTTAGGTGCCATGGGAAATCTAGAAAAATTTGATAAAAATCCAAATAAATTCAAAAATTCTAAAAATCAAAATGTAAAACACTTTAAACTTAAACCTACTAAGTAAAAGTTTTTCACCAAAGCATTTTCTCAAAATCTCTCAAAAAAACCCAAAACTTTCGGATCTAGGCAATGTGAGAAAAATCTTTGGTGAAAATAAAATAATTTTTACTTTAAAGTGTAGCTCTTACCTAGAGAAAATCAAATCAGAAGTTCCTTTGCCTCTAAATTGCCTCAAATCCGCCCAAAATCAAGCCCTAAGTGTGAAAATCAAAGGTTGAAGGTGAATTTAGGGGTAAAATGGAGTTTTTGTGGTGAAAATCACAAATTAAAGGGTTTATTACTGCTCTCGAGTCAAAGGCACCGTCAGCGCCCATGCCAGCGCCGTCAGTGCTGAAGGCCCGATATTCACTATTTTGATTTTTTTTTTCAAATTTTCAATTTCCTTTTAATTTAATCCAAAATTTTTCAGTATTTTTAAACACAAATTTTTATCTAAGAATAATTCACATATAACCATTCATAAATAATCATTTTCACAAACAACAATAAACTAACTTTTATATATGAAAATACACTTTTTAAAAACACATTTCACAAATCACACATTCACACCTATTAAGCAAACTAATTATAAATCAGCATCCAAATGAAGCCACAAACCTAAATGCTAACACAAAACTATACACATAATCAAAGTTCTAAATTCTAAAGCAAAAAAAAACCAAAACAAATCAAATCAAATCCACACAATTACATCAAATACATAAATATTCTTAAGCAAGTAGAGAATCCAAAGTCTTCAGTCATTCTGCTTCATCTTCAGTGCTTTCACCTCCTTTAATATCTCCCATAGATTGATAATGAACAAATAGGTTGTAGAAGGATCGATACGGGAATTGATCTATCAAATTTTCTTCGATCCACCCATTTTCTTTAAATATCTAAACTAATCCTACTTCAAAAGTTCTAGTATGATAAAAATTTTCTTTCATTCTCCAATCAAGGTGATCAAAAAGGTACTTAAGATCTCCCACTGCATTCATAATACTCTTAAGTTCCTTTTTAATTTTCTTGAATTTTTTCTCCAAAGCAAGCAAACTTCCTACTGTGGTGGTAGTAATGGAGTTGAAGCATGTGAAGAATGATCCATAATAGCATTTAGTGATCTAATTCCATTACCAACATACTGATCATCAATAGGGATCATGGTCTCCCAATGTAGTAAAACTTTTTCCCAACTTTTATATGGCACTTGGGATTGACTGCAAATCAGAAAAATAGTAGAAGGATGCAGTAGAAGGATGCCCAAGTCCAGCCCAAGTCCATAAATTGGCCCATTCATAATGATACCCATAACATATTTAAATACGATTGATCCTATATCAATAGGTTTTTCCATTTGAATACAGTAGTTTAAAATAACACTTTCCTTGGTGACTCTACTAATCCTCATAGTAGAAAGTAATTCTGCATAAATAAAGAAATGTCACTGCTTCAAAATTGGATTAAGTAATGAAGCAGGAAAACTAATATATCCTTCATCTCGTACTTCCCACATATCACTTTCATCCGTCAGAAAATTATAAACATCTTGCATCAAATCTCGCGTAAGAATGAAATTTGTATAATGACAGATTAGAACATTTTCTATCATATACAATTCATTAATCCTCGCAGGAGTATATGGTATAGTCTTACCTCATACGAAGACAACTCCTTGGGTAATTCCATGTAAATTTGCATAGAACTCCTTCACTACAGGCACAACAACACAGCGGTAGTGTAACACAGAACTTCCCATTGTAAAATGACATTGTCAACCAGAGCACTTGGATTGATCAATCCATGATTAACAAATCCTCTCTCCTTGATCAATCTTCTTCATAATAACTTCATCGTATAATCTCTGTCAAAACTAATAAACTTTCTTCTATTGAAAACTCCATACCTTGAAGTATTTCTGGAATTGGAAGCCATGGAATATGAAAATAAGAAGTTTCTAAAGAAGTTGAATATGAAAATAAGAAGTTTCTAAGCATCATAGGAAGTTTTTAGGACTTTAAAACACCTCCCGGCAGTTATTATGGAGCGAAATTTTGTCAAAGTTTGCTAAAAGTTGTCTAAACTGTCAAACCGCTCATGGAGCCTACGGCGCTCTCGGTTGGCCTGATGTCTGTTATCTAGGGCGCCAGTGGCCAAAATTGCGATTTTCATTTTTTTTTTATTCAATTCGATTCTAAATTTTTCTCCAATACCAATATTTCACTTAATTTATAATAAATACACTTGTGTAGGATTATTATATACTAATATATAAGACAGTATAATACACTTATCAAAAAAAATAGTAATACATAGACATATATGTATGGGTTGCCTCCGACAAAGCGTTTGGTTTAACGTCGTCAGCCCAACACACTATTTGTTTAGTTGGGTTGACTTAACATTAAAACTTCTTTAAATTGAGGTAAGTGCCCTTCATAATAATGTTTCAGATGATGCCCATTAACTTTAAATACCTTTCCAGTGTTAGGATCTT
>NW_018233583.1:125912-128632 GCF_001263595.1 Phalaenopsis equestris
CCGATCATGCCATATTTTCATTTTTTCTTTATAGATATGCTTCATTTCTTATTTCCTCAAGTTCATTGAGTTGCAATAATATTTTCTCACCAGCATCTTTTAGATTAAAATTAATTTTTTTAATAGCCCAAAATGTTTTATGCTCTAATTCTACTAATAAGTGGCATGTTTTCCCAAATATCAGTCTGTATGGGGACATTCCTATATGAGTCTTATAAGCATTTCTATGTGCTCATAATGCGCTATCTAGTCTAGCAAACCAATCCAATTTATAAAGATTTACAGGTTTTTTTAAAATACATTTAATTTTACGATTTGATATCTCTGTTAGACCGCTAGTCTGAGGATGATAAGCAATAGAGAATCTATGCATAATATCATATTTCTTAGTACATTTTTCAATTCTCTTATTCTTAAAATGAGATCCTCCATCAGTAATAATAACTCTCGACATTCCATATCTGACATTCCATATCTTGTAAAAAAATATAGAAACACTCCGAGCGTCGCATTTAGGCACAACAATAGCTTCAATCCATCTGGGGAGCATCACATCTGGGTACAACAATAGCTTCAATCCATTTGAACATATAATCAACAACAAGTAATATATATATAAGCTTCCAAATGAAGGTATAAATGGTTCCATAAAATCTAATCCCCACACATCAAAAATTTCAACTTCCAATATATAATTTAGAGGCATTTCATTTCTTCTAGAAATATTTCTCACTTGTTGACACGACATCGATCGCACATTTTAATATATTCATTAACATCTTTAAAAATAGTAGGCCAATAAAATCTAGCTTGCAAAATCTTATATGCAGTTTTATTTGTTCCAAAATGTCCTCCAAATTCAGAATCATGGCATCTTTCAATTATCTGTTGAGTTTTTTCATAAAACACACATCTTCTAATAATTAGATCTTTACATTATTTATATAAATATGGGTCATCCCAAAAATAATCTTTTGAATCATATATAAATTTCTTTAATTGTGAATTTTTCATATCAGGTGGTAACATATTACTTATAATATAATTCACTATATCAGCGTAACACAATACATCCATTTCATCAATACTATATAACTGTTCATAAGAGAAATTTTCTAAAATTTCATTTGCAAAATTAGTTAATATTTCTATTTCTATCCTAGAAAAATGATCAGCTATTTGATTATTATTTCCCTTTCTATCAATCATAGTAAAATCAAACTCTTGTAATAGAAGTATCCATCTAATTAATCTTAGTTTAGCATCCATCTTTTGCATTAAGTATTTAATATCAGAATAATTTGTATGCACTATACATTTAGTTCTAATTAAATAAGGTCTAAATTTATCAAAGGCGTAAACAATAGCTAATAACTTTCTTTCAGTAGTAGTATAATTAATTTGAGCATTATTTAGAGTCTTTCTAGAATAATATATAACTTTAAAAACATTGTCGTGCCTTTGTCCTAATACACCCCAATAGCATAATCACTAGCATCACACATTATTTCAAATAGTTTTTCCCAGTCTGGTGATACTATTATAGGTGCAGTGACTAATTTTTTCTTTAATAATTCAAATGCTTTTATGCATTCCTCATCAAAATCAAATTTCTTATCTTTTTTTAAAACTTGGCATAGCGGCTTAGTTATTTTTGAAAATTTTTTTTATGTAGCGCCTGTAAAAACCAGCATGTTCTAGAAAACTTCTCACCCCTTTAACATTAGTATGTGGTGGTAATTTTTCTATAACTTGGATTTTTGCAGGATCTACCTTCATGCCTTTTTAAAAAATTTTATGCCCAAGCACAATACCTCCTGCAACCATAAATTGATATTTTTCCCAATTTAATACTAGGTTGACTTTTTCACATACTTCCAAAAATTTTTTTAAATTATTAAGACATAACTCGAATGAAGTCCCAAATACAGAAAAATCATCCATAAACACTTCAATTCCATGTTCCATAAAATTTCTAAAAATTGACATCGTGCATCTTTGAAATGTTGCAGGTGCATTGCATAGTCCAAAAGGCATTTTACAAAAAGTAAATGTTTTATATGGGCTTGTAAATGTTGTTTTCACTTGATCCTCTGAAACAATTGAATTTAATGATAACCGGTATATCCATCTAAAAAGCAATAATATTTATTCCCAGCCAATCTATCCAACATTGGGTCTAGAAAGGGTAAAGGAAAGTGATCTTTTCTTGTGGCCATATTTAATTTTCTATAGTTAATTCAAATTTGTTAGCCAGTAACTTGTCTTATTGGTATTAATTCATTTTTTCTTGTTTTCCTGAACAGTCACTCCTTCTTTCGTCGGAACACAGTGAATTGGGCTTACCCAAGCACTATTTGAACTAGGATATATAATTCCAGCATCTAACCATTTTAAAATCTCTTTTTTAACAACTTCATTCATTATTGGGTTTAATCTTCTCCGAGGATCAGCTTTAGGTTCTTATTACTCATTTAATAAAATTTTGTGCATACAAATTGAAGGACTAATTCCTTTAATATCTGCAAAGTCCATTAAAAAGCCTTTTATACTTGTTTAACATTTCTATCAACTTTTGTTCTTGAATTTCAGTTAACTTAGAAGATATAATAACAAGCAATGTAGATGAGCAATGTAGATATACATACTTTAAATGCGCAGGTAATATCTTTAATTAAAGTTCAGGTGGTTTAATACTTGAAGGAAAGTTCAGGTGGTTT
>NW_018233583.1:128683-145614 GCF_001263595.1 Phalaenopsis equestris
TTTCAAATTTGCCCTGAATATAATCCAAATCTTCTCCTTTTATTTCATCTTCATTCTAAAAAATTTCTCCTTATTTTAATTTATCTTCACACTCATTCTTAAACTGTTCATTACTCAGATAATCAGCTACTTCCATCCCGAAACAGTCATTGTCTTGTTCTATTGCAGGATGTTTCATAGTTTTTGCTATATTAAATTTTACTTCTTGATCATTAACTCTCATTATTAATTCTCATTTTTGCACATCTATTACAGCTCTTCCTGCTGCAAGAATCCTGTTACAAGAAATGTCCTGCTGCAAGAAATGGTCTCCTTAAAATAATAGGAATCTCTTTATCTTTCTCCGTATCCAACACTATATATATGTTATTGTTGCATGCATGAGGATTTATTTTAATTTTTTTTATTTTTCATGTAATAATAATAATAATATTATTATTATTATTATTATTTAAATCTCTCCATGCATTTTTCACCGAACGCGTCATCGCGGTGAAATGAATGCCACCTAGATGAAATCAATTTTTTGGACACGCTCGCGCGGTCCATTTTGTCACCCGGGGTCTTTCGGACCACTTTTCTGAGATCAGGTAAAAAATGCGTCAAATTTAATTTGCGTCAAAGTTTTGGTTTGCGATCGATCGTTTTGGAAATTAATCATGGGCCAATTAAATTGATTGGAATTCATTTAAAATTAGATCTAGACATGTTGAATTTGAAATTGAGGTATTTGATTGGTCATGAAGCTCAATTTGAAAATTTTGGTCAAAGTGAGTGAATTTGGTCAAATTCGACCCAATGGATGGTCAATAATTGATTTTAGGGGTGTTTGAGATGATTTTGGAGGATTTGAGAATTTTTCGTCCAAGAGTGGCATTTTGGTAATTTTGGTTGACTTTAACCAAAGTGGTCAAAAGGTTGATTTGAAAGGCTCGAGGTGGTTCAGGGAGAAATTTAGAGTCAAACGACAATGTTCGGGGTCAATTTTGATCAATGTGGAAGGTTTTATGATCCCCGAAGATTTTTTTTAAGTATTTGTTATTTTGGTGTCGAAGTGTGAAAAAGTTGTCTGAAAGTATGACAATATTACAGTAAAAAATCTAGGAAGACATAATGAATGATTTGGTGTGATTTTTTAGGATTTATTGGTGACTCTAGGAAGTTTTGGGAAATTGGGTATTTTGTGGGTCTAGGGTTATTTTGGTAATTTTTGGGTAAATCGGGTATTTTTGCTATTTTTGGGTTTTAAATGATCTAAATGATAACATCAAATGGTTTGAAGTGAATTTTGTGATTCAATGACAGTTTTGGGAAATTTTGAAGAATTGAAATATTCAAGTGGAGTATTTTAGGGAAAACTGGGTCCAAATAATTTTGGTCAGCCTCTTGAGTGTAATGATTGCAGCATTGTGATATGAAAATGTAATGTTTATGATGATCATGAAGATTATGAATGATGATGCAATGTATTGAAGTACAAAAAAGGTGTAGAGCAGTGCAAGGCTTTCCTATGGTCCAAAGGTCTTATAGGAATTCTCATCGTGGTTCCCTTATGTAATCTCTAATCTTTGTATTAAAGATTATTGATCATATATAGAACCAACATAGAGAATAGAGATTTGGTTGAAATGTCTAAGGAGAAGGTGGGTACCATTTCTAAGATGCTAAGATAGTCATTAGAAGATTCCTAAGGCTAGATCCTAGTCACTAGAGGAAAGGCCTAAAACCCTCACCCAAAAGTGAGGTCAATAGGGCTGTACGTGCTGTATCTTCTGAAACCATCTTGATTTGGTTGTACCCTGATGATCCATCCATAAAATAGAAAATCTCATGTGTCAAAGCGATATCCACCATTATTTCTGGTACTGGTAATGGAATATTATCCTTTGGACATGCTTTGTTCAAATCCTTAAAGTCAACACATACATGAATTTGTCCATTTTTCTTCTTATATAGCAAAATGTTTGCTAGCCATGTGGATATTGCTCTTCCAGCATAAAGTTAGCATCTATTAACTTTTTTACTTCGGTAATGACTTGCTGCTCTATTTCGAGGTGCATTCTTCTTAGAGCTTGTTTTACCGGGGTCATATCTTTGTCCAAACCAAGTTTATGAACTGCAACTTCCACCGACAGCCCTAACATTTCATCATAACTCTATACAAAGCAATCTTTGAATTATGTTAATAGTTTGATCAACTCTAAAGATTCTTCAGCATTGAGTAGAGAACTTATAAATGTAGGTCAGGGCTGCTCTTTCGTCCTAAGGTTAATTTCTATCAATTCATCAACAGTTGACTTGATTTCTTCATCAAATTCTAGCGGGGCATTTTTTATTAGCTGATTAGTAGAGTCATCCTCCACATCGAGGCAATCCTCTTCTGATTCACTAATAACAATCATGCAAAATTTTGAATCATCAACTAGTTCGACTATACCAAATCCGAGACCCTTTTTCGAATTAGGAGTTCGACTTTTAACATCCCATAATGTTTCAAAAAATTGTAATTTATCTTTTGTCATTTGTTTTGGCAAATGACCCTGTTGAATTAACTTTTATACCCAAGGTGAAAAGTAACCAAAAGGTAATTCCATTAATTCATTAGAATCATCTTCTAAATTTACACTATTTTTAAGATTAGTAGAAGGGGAAGCACGATAAAATTTAATCGGCTTTGAACCAGTGCTACGGACCTCCTTGACTTCTAAACTCTCGACCTTCTAAGGGTGAATTGGAGCAGGGGTCATAGCATTCACATAGTGGTTGATCAGATCATACATTGTCTCATATTTGCTTTTCTCCACATCTTCTAAGGATATCTTGTACTGTGGTTTCTTCTGTTTTTTCATCATTATTTCATTTCATCATTATTTTTTTTTCATCATTATTTCATCTTCAAAACTTTCTTCATCATCAATGTTGATGGTTGGCCTGACCCGTTCAATAATCAAGTTGATTCTTCCTCATCCACGTCCCTGGCCTCGACCTTGGGTGCGTGAACTAAAATAACCCTCACCAACTCGTTGCAAAAGAGTGGTGGAAGATCACTGAAGCGGAGTTGAATGGCTTCCTCTTTTTTATTCTTTTAAATCTTCCACTTTATTTGTCACAACTTCACTAGAGAAGACAGTTTTCTTTAGAGGCGCATAGTAGGCGACATCTTCATGAATGCCAACTTCATGAACTGAAAATAACTATAAATCTTCCTTGATGCAATGCTCTTATCCTTCCTTGTAGTACTTAATGCACTGGTGTAAAGATGACGAAACCATGTTGTATTTGTGAATCCATGGTCGACCCAGTAGAGCATTGAAAGAGGTCTCGACATCGATAATATGGAATTTGGCGGTTGTTACTAGTTCTCCAACTTTCATAAGTAATGTAATTAACATAAGTAATGTAATTGATCCAAGGTCTCTCTCTCTCCCTTTTGGTTGAATCCTCTTAGCATCATTTTATCGGCCATGAGCTCCTGAGCTTCAATGTCTAAATAGGCCAATGTCCGTAGTCTCATGAAGTTGAGGGATGCTCCAGGATCTACCAAAACTTTGAACAACATAAATCTACCGATGTTAACAGAGATATAGAGTGTATGATTATGAACGGCGGTACCGCACAACAAGTCTTCATCTGTAATCGTTACCCCTAGCTATTCTTTCAATCGACAAACTTCATCTGAGGATGTGCTGGCTAACTGGGCCAAGCAAATCTTTGGATCTAACAAAGTTGTAATCAGAGACTCTCATCTCCTTTAACAGGATTAGAGCGTCATAGATTCTTAATTTGGTCGGCAACTTCCTAAGATGAGCTAGCATGTTGTAATCCACTTTGTATGATCTTCCTATCTTTACTTATTTATGTGTTTCTTCCGCTGGTGGAGGTGGAGGTAGCTCTTCTCGAGTTACTATTTGCTTTCCTTTATCAGACTTAAGTGCAATTTGAGTATCGATTTGGGAATCGAGATCAAAGTTAGATTGATCATAATCGATTAAGTTATCACTATAAACAGTTAAAATGTAGCCAAAATCATAATCATTATATTCATAAGACCCCAAAGGGGCAGAAAAATAATCATACAAGGTCAGGGGTTTGAGGATTTTCTTCCTCGAATATGAGAAAACTAATATAGCAGAGGCAGCCCCTATCCTACCCCCATGTGCTATCAGTCTTTGTGGTGGTGCTCTTCTTCTTCTTCTTTGGTGGTGGCAGATTTCCTGAAGAAATCTTCATCTCTGGCTTAGCAGACTGAAGACCTGAATAGAGGTTTGCCTTGAGGTATTCTGAATTTGGTCCAATATTTTCTTGGACAATTTATTCCAAATTGTACTCCATCCGTCTTTTTCTGAATATGGATCTATCGAAGTGATTGGCTCGGTTGAAATCATATTTACAGAACTTCTTTCAGGTTCTTTCAAATATTTCTTCGAGATCGTTATATTTCCTTCTTTAAATATTTCCTTTTCTAAGATTTTTCTCAAGCCAATCCTTAAAGACAAAACTATCCTCTATAGTGTGTCCAAGCATCCAGTGATACATATAATAATTAGGTTGATCCTCTTTGTCGACCTCTTTGGAATTCTTTGGCTATGGTAATTTGAACTCAGTCTTCTTCATCAGACTTCTAAACATTTTGGGTACCACTTCAACTTTAAAGGAATAAAATGTTTTCTTTCGTTCCATCAAGGATGGACTTTCTCTATTTTCTGTTCGGTATGATCCCATCTGAGGCGGTTGCTGGCTAGACTGGCCATACTATTATGTTTATTGTTGATCATGCCGCAAAAAGGACTGGGAATTCTGATGAGAATTTTCTACATGTATCTTCATTGGTTTTTTCTTCCCTTTATTGACTCTTTCCACTATTCCAGACTTCTTTTCAAATGCCCTAGTCGTCCTAGATTTCTCTGCTTTCTCTTGGCAATCCATATGTTTGACTTCTTCTTGAAGATTGTTGGCTTTGCTGAGTAGCTTCTCAAAGGATTTAATGGTGAGTCCCTTGAGCATGAAAGCTACTGGCCCATGGATTCTCTTGAGTAAGATCTCAATCGCATGATGTTCCTAAAACTGAGGTTCACATTTCATGCTAAGGTTTCTCCACCTCAAAATGTAGTCCGCTAAAGTCTTATTGGGATTTTGTTTCTCTACTACAAGATCTCCAATAGACACATGATGTTGCGCTCTGGCAAAACTCTTCATGAACAATTGTTCTAGCTTGAAGAACGTCATGATTGATTCGTTGGGTAGTTTGACATACCAATAAAAAGCGATTCCTGACAGGTTGCTGACAAACCGTTGGAAGAGTAAAGCTTCATTTCCTCATGTGTTACCACAACTGGCTCTAAAATGCACTATATGTTGCCTGCGATTTCTAGTCCCTTCAAATATCTTAAAGTTTGGTGACAAAAAACCCTTACGGTAGGGAACGACATCGAACTCCTCCAGGTAAGGTCTATCCTTCAAAATCAATGATCCGCCCTTAGATTGGGCTAAAACCTCCCGAACTTGCTAGACCATTTGCTTAAATTCTTTTTTTGGTATGGCACTTAATGGAGAATCCTTCTTTTGCTTCTCATCTCTATTCGCTGAGACAACTTCCCTCATTTCATGTGTGATATGTATAATCTCCGGTTGATTGAATTCTGGGGAGGCTAACTGTGGTGGTTGAGATTGTCCCTGAGCTGTGGCCATGGAAGTCATGAAAGCAACCATCTTTTCCATTCTTTTTCTCCATTTGGCTGATTTGCTCATCGCTTAGGAAAACAACCCTACACAGTTCATCTACGCCATCTTCTTTGATGAGAGGTTGAGCGTCACACGCAGATGCAGCGGCTCTAGTCTCGATGACATGGATATCCATGAAATCTTTCTTGAGGTAATCATTGAAGTCAAAGTCTTCATCATCATCAATGGAAACTCCATGTTCTCAAGCTAACTTGAAAATCTTGACCCTGAGCTTTTCGACCTTTCTTCAATTATTAAGCCTTGTAGCACCTTGAGATCTGGAGGACTTGCTGGACATCCTCTACTTGATCATCCATCTCACTAGCAATTGCTTCAATAATGTTGGACACTTCAAAGCCTTGCTTCATTCCATGATCCCGCCCTTCAGGCTCACTGGGACCGTATTGGTACGGCAACCTTGGATACCCACACCTTTTCTTTGACACTGATATCTTAAGACAGTGTCTCAGCAGAAACATCACCATGTTGAAGAGAAGTATGCTCCCCATGGTGCATACCAAATACAGTATTGGGTGATCTCTTCATCTTTTCCTTTGGAACTTTAGGAACATCCTTGTGACCGGTAATTGGTAGAATTCTCAGACCCGGACGCGACTTAACTGGTTGATGGCTTGCGAGTCTAGTGATAGCCGAATCAGTTGCAACAATGGTTGTATCAACTCCGATTCCTAAGCGGAACCAGACGGGAATTTGAGCAGATAAAGCTTCAATTGATTTCTGAGATCCTCTGGTAGATCTGAAGTCTCTTAGAATTTCTCTCTTCATGTGAGGGGATACTGCACATCCCACTCATTGGAGCAACTCACCAACTGAACAACCTTCTTTAGCAGCTAATCTCTGGAAAACTGTATTGACTCGGGTGATAGGAACAGGTTCTTCCTTTCCCCACCATGTCCATGAGGTGATGGTAAAGTAGCAGCGATCTTCTGGATACTTTCGTACCCATTAGTATCCATTAAGGGATGAAACTTACTCCCTTGCAGAAGTGGGTAGATCTCCAGTAATTCTGACTCCTCCTGATGAGGACCATCATCAACAGGTACTTCCTTAGAAATCTTGGCTTCAGCAGCCCTCCAAACCTTCTGGCTGAGGTTTCTCCTTTGGGTTCGGATTAATGGTGTGGTACTCGAACTCAATTCGATTTCAAATACTCACAGTAGGACAACCAATCCTTCAGTCTGGTCTTCGACAATCATAACTTCTTTTCCCTTAGCAGAAACGGGAACAACAGGCTTACTAGATGCCATGGTGATAGTAGTCTTGACTTTCTTGTAAGAAGGGAAATTCTAAGGGAAGTTTAGATTAAACTCAGTAGATGGTTCCTGAATCTTTGGAGTGGTGACTTTCATCACGACAAATAGGGTTTTCTCAATTATAACCTCGAGTTCATCAAATCGTACTCCAAACTTGATGGTGGGGGTGACATTGCGGGCACTACAGCTCCTCGCAGGTTGCACGAGAAAGTGAGCGTTGGGAATTTCATTGCAACAGCTTCAAAAAAAGAAAGCTCTGGGTTAGTTTTTTTCTCCAATACCTCATAATCTTAGTGCGACCACTACAAATTAAAAGAGGTCGATCTATAGAACGGATAAGTCATTATTTAATTTGTGGAGATTTTAAGATTTTAATAAAAATAGTTTGAAAGTAGAAAGATTTATTTAATATAAGGAAAATTAAAGAGCAGACACAACATGACACAATTTTGATTTAATTTAAAATATAGCAAATCAAACTCAAAAGGGAAAAAGTGAAGTTCAAGACCCAGTGCAGGACCAACTTTACATAACACAACGCCCAGGTGGAACTAGTCCACTAACACACCTATTGGGGGTCCAACCCCACACTAAGATTAAAATAAGATTAAAAAGTCCTTAAAGTCCTTAATGGCCTCCTGAAACCTCCTGTTCAAAGGTGATTGAACAGACATTCCTGAAGTCCAAAAGAGTCGACCGTACTCACCCAAGACAGAAATGGGCAAAGCATGCCAACGGAGGAAGGGTAATTTGGTCCAAGAGGGACATGGACACATTACCGATGTATGAAAATAATATTTCCTGATTAATATGGAGAGAGAAGCTAATCCCCAGCGGAGTCGCCAGAAGCTGGTCGACATTATTTTGGTTAAGGAGTTGCCCACTGGAAGTTGTCTGTCGCCGGAATCGAAATCCCGTCGCCCGCTTCAGAAGGACGTTGAAGTATGAAATCAAACTGACCGATATAGGCCTTGAGGGTGAGGATCGATCAAATAAACTAACAAATATATGACATCCGTTTGGTCTGCAAAAATCATTTATTTATAAGTTGACAACTTTCCCTATTTAATACAAAGAATTAAATAGGATTTATATTAAGCTGGGTTTGGAAAAGCTTTCTATAAGGGCAAGCCCCTATAGTTAATTACATCTTAGATAACCAAAGTTACCTAAGAAAACTCTCGATAAAAATCAAGGAATTTTATCTTCAAAGATGTTAAAAGGATAGGACTTTTTAACAAGATTGAACAAAGATGTGTGAAAGGGGAATGACTCAAATTTGGAACATTTATTGTAGAATCCAAAGGAGGAAGAACTAGGGGATGTCACAGACCCAGAGGAGAACCTTGGTGACTTCCTGAGCTACCCTATGATTTGGATTCAGTTTTGGAGAAAAATATTTAAATGTTTCATTCTGTCATTTTTTTTAATTAGGGCTTACATTTGTGTGAAATGATCACACAAATAGCCTCGAAGATGTGAGGATTTTGGTCGTGAAGAACGACAACCTCAAAATCCTAAGACGAGTTAGGGCTTAAATTGTACAGCAGAGCTATACAAAAGCCTAGAGAAAAGGTTGAGGATTTATGTTGCATAAGCAAACCACCTCTAAGTTCTATGGCTTGGTTATTTAATTTTAAAGAAAGAGTGGTTTAGCTGATGTTGAAGATGGTCGTGCTGCCCACAATGCTAGCTCCAAGCTCTTCGTTGCGGCAAATTTAGGTTTTCTAATGTGTCAAATTATAATGTCAAATCAGATATCCCAAAAGGTTATGGTTATTTAAATATTATGGGGCATATTAAAGTTGAATAAAGTGACACCAGTTAGGATCCTACGGTTCCCTCGTTCTGACACCACTATTTTCTTTCGGATTCGCTTAGTCCAAATGAATTTACTAAACAAAACTTAATGAGTTCCATACTTACATTTAGACCGTGGGAAATGTCGTCAGCAACTATAGGTTACCTCCTCCGAGGGATTCCCGATCATCCGATAGAGTCATTTTAATTTAATTGTTATTTTTGTTTTGTGATGTTTGTGATTAAATTTTGAGTTATCTTATATTTTGAAAGTTGTGGCGGTAAATTTTATCTTGATTGATTTTGGTTTTGGTTTTGTTTTTAGATTTTGGTTTTATGGTTATCCTAGCAATTTTGGTTTTCATGCAGGGTGACATCGTTGTTTAACATGCAAGCTCGATGCAAGAAGTACAAAAAGGTAAATAACATAATTTAAAATTGTATCTATCGATTCTTCTTATTCCTCCACTTGAAAGGTTAGTACTTCCAAAGCATGTATATAATTTTGCAGGGAAATTAAATTGTAGGAGTAGATGAAGGTTTAGCTACCAAACCCCAAGTTATAACTTTATTGAATCTCAGAAGATCCTAGTTTAGAACAAAAATATGGCAAGTCCAACTTGCCCTTCAGAATGTCCAATAGATTAACATAATTTAAAATTGTATCTATCGATTCTTCTTATTCCTCCACTTGAAAGGTTAGTACTTCCAAAGCATGTATATAATTTTGCAGGGAAATTAAATTGTAGGAGTAGATGAAGGTTTAGCTACCAAACCCCAAGTTATAACTTTATTGAATCTCAGAAGATCCTAGTTTAGAACAAAAATATGGCAAGTCCAACTTGCCCTTCAGAATGTCCAATAGATTTCAAAATGCTCAAGGCATGACCCTGGACCACTTTGATGATTTCTTGAAATATTTCGAGTTCATTTTGGACTTATCATATTATTCCATTAATCATCCAAGGTTGAAGTGTAACTACCCCGTTGCTTAGTGAAACTTAACAATTTAATTATCCCAAGGACAGGATACCCAATTATTTAATTGATGTTTCGTTTAAAAGTTTTGTGAGTGTGTGCCCCTAAGGCAAGTTTAAGTCATTTAAGATTATGGTGCCCGTAGTTAAAGTTAGGCTCATTGTGTTTAAAGATTTTAATCACCAATCATTTTATCTTCTAAATCAGATCAATTGAGTGTAGACATCGAGTTTATTTATGTCACTACCAAGCCTTTAACATGATAGGTGGAATGGTGATTATCAAAATTTTGATTTAAGTGATATGTATTATTATTGAAAGATCACATCATCATCAATCTTAGGCTCAGGATAAGTATATTATCATCTTTTTTATCTTAAGCCCATAACTTAAGAATCATTTGATCTTAGTTGACTTCCAAATCATGAAGGTTAGGAGAATTATGATCATGTTGATGTTGTGCAAAGGTGGTGAGTTTCTACCTTTTAGTCCCATTGTATTTCAATCATCCAATCATATTCCTTAAGAGCAAAATTTTCCCATTTTTTCCCTTGGTTAATCCTAAATTTTGATTAAGGACCAAAATCTAAAATGACTATTTTGCTCTTGGAGTACTTTACCTCATAACTCATTAAACACAACTCAAATGTCTTGAGCTTTCAAAGTGGCATATCCATGAGTTAATTGAAACATCAAAAGAGAATAATGAGTTTTTCTTTTGTGTTTTCAGGAAATAGGGTTTTCAAAATTGATTTATTTAACTATGCAAAATAAAGTTTTATTTATGAGAAAATTATTAGAGGTTTCTTTGAGTCAAAGAAACACTGAGGTAAAATTTCATGATTTTTTTAATAAAATTATTATTTAATTATCCACAAATTTAAATGATTCAATTAAATAGAAAATAATGTTTTAATTTCCAAAATTATTTTATATTTTATTAGACTTCTCTGTGTTCAGAAAACTCAGAGAATCACATTTTGTATTTTTATAATTTTTAATTAATTTATTATAATTATTTTAATGAGAAAATAAGGGAAATTCACTTTTAAGTTCTTAAAATTTATTTTTAACTTTGAAAAATTAGGAAAAAAAATCCTAATGAACTCTAAGTGATTAGGGAAAACTTGCACATCGGGAAAGCTTGTACACATTTTGATCCTTTTTTGTATTTTTTATAATTTTGATTATTTTAGTTAATTTTAATTCAAAATTCACTTTAAAAATGACATTTTTAACAAAAATAGATTTTTATTTTTATTAAATGCCCCTAATCATAAGAAACTCAGAAAATAGTTTTTCATGATTTTTCTAAGCTTATTTAATTTATTATAATTATTTTTGTACAAAAATACAGAGTTTCTTTAAAAATCAAATTTAGTGCTTAACCTAAGCTAAATAATTTTTAATTTTTTACAGTAAGTAAATATGATTTTTATGCACAATGTGAAATTGATTTTGACAATTTTTGATAAGTATATAATTTACATAAATTAACACAATATGTATGCATTTGATTAAATATAAAATGTACAAAATAATTCAAAATATCATAATATTTTTTCTATATTTCTCTAACCACAGGAAACCTATTAAAATTATCCTCATAATTTTTCAAATTATATTTTGATTTACATAATTAAAATAAGCCAAAATGGCACCTTAGCTTGAAAATTAGGGCTAGAAGCATATAAATGCTTTCTGACCTTGGAAAAATTAGAGAATATCCCCTCTATGATGAGGAATAAACCTTAGAATTTTCAAGCCATGGTGAGCCATATTTAGTCATGGAGAATTGAAATACCATATAGAGTATTTAATTATTTAAAAAATCATATATTTGGCAAAAAATTTTTATTTTTTGTCCACATTATTCTCCTATGTTCACTGAGCAAGAGGGCATTTTTTTTATTTTTATGATTTTTCAAGAGAAAGATATCGATTTTTAAAGTTCAGGCATTTAAAATAATTCAAAAAAATCCATATTTTTCTACTTATCCACGCAGCACCAACTCATCCTATGGTGGCTTCAAACTCACAATAATTCAAAAAATAATTCAAAAAATCCATATTTGTTGTGTTTTCCACCTAGGAATGTCACGCGGCCTGCGGATCACACAATAAAAGTCTATCTGACTTGATCTCCTCCGTCCATTGGATACACGCGCGATCGGACGACATTCGTTCATCTCCCCCAAGTGACCTAATCCGTAAGCTGCTCACACTAAAACCTTAAGATCTCTGCTTAGACTGAACCAAATCACATGGGGTTTGTTTCTAGACCTTCATCTACTCAAGACGAACACATCTATATGGTTAATCAAGTACGAAATCAAGTCATTACACATGAAGAGTTAAAATAAGATCAGGTTAGGGTTAGAGCTCAATACCTTTGTCTGAGAGGGGAGGCCTCAATCAAATAGTGTTGTCGTAGCATTGATTGAGTCAATCAAACCTCTAGATGAAGTCCCAAGACCTGGTGAATTGTCTAGGTATGATTTCGACTAAGGTGAATTTCAGATGTTGGTCTAGAGCTATCCTAGAGGCTACTTCAGAGGGGGCTTTGATGGGGAATCAACTCCACTTGCTCTAGGTATGGTGTGTGCATAATTAATTTGAATTTGGTGGCATGTGGAGAGATGTTCTGATCTGAGCTAAAAGTTTGAGCTCAAAATTGGGCTCTCACAGTGGGAATTAGAGGGTGAAGGTGGTTGGATTGAGCTTAAGGATGTTTGGAAAGACTCTGATTATATTTTGACAAAGTTTCCCTAAGGATTTTGAACACCTCCCCTTTGGCCATGGAGGGGGCTGATTAAATAGAAGGGCTTGGGCTGACCACCAGGGCCAATTGATAAGTGCGAAGAGCTGCTTAGGTGGAGGGCTGAGGAGCTTTGAAGAGCAATTAGTATGAGCTGGCCTCTAGGGTTGAAATTGGGTTTGATATAGGGGTGGTGGCTCATAGTTTTGGCACTTTTCATCAAGTATGGTGGCTGGCCAAAGTAGGGGAGGTGGTCAGGTGGTCAGGTGAGCCAGGGAGAGGGGTAATAATAATTTACCCCTAATGATTAGTAATGATGGAAGATATTTTTTTGTTAAGCCCTAAAATGGTATGAAATCCCTTATTTTAGGGACTTATTGGTTCATAGCTCATTTGGGTGGGTTTAGAGTGGTTTAGCTTGGTCAATAAAGTGTGTTTAGTGGCTATGGTTAAATTAATTTTGCGACTTTGGCATGAATAAGTCAATTTTGGTGAAGGGTTCAATTTGGGTCAAAATGGCTAGAAGTTGGGTTTATGTTAGGCTAGCCAAGACATTGAGCCCAATTGATTGATCAATTTAGTGTAGATGATTGTCATGAGGAGTTTAAAAAAATTTGGAGTGATTTCGAATTGGCCTGAAGGTTCAATTTGGAGAATTTTGGCCATTTGGTCAATTTGGGGGTGTTGGGTTAGACTTGGGTTTAGGTTAGGCTAAGGTTGGGTTAGGACAAAAATTGATGGTTCAAAATGGTCTAGAAGAATGTCATAAAGAGTTTTCAACATAAATTAGGTGTCAATTTTAGGGTTTGGGCATTCAATTAGGGTTTGGGCATTCAATTTTGTAACGTTTGGAGACATGGCTAAATTGGGGCCAAAGACAGCCAATTTGGGGCAAATTTGAAATTTGGGGATATTGAATGTGGGTTGAAATTGGTTGAAATTGAGGCTTGAAAAAGGTCAATTGAAGGTCCAATTTGATGTCTAGGATTGTTAGGAAGAATTTAGGATTCAGAAGAATTTAGGATTCAAATTGAGATTCAAATTGAGGCAATTGAGTGGATCATATGGTTCAATTAGATGAGATTAAGTCATAGGGTCAAAATTGAGGCTTTAATTTGGATCAAAATTGAGCTCAAAGCATGGGTCAATTAGGCTTGGATTTGGTTTGAATTTATCATATAAAATATGAATTTGAGTTTATAATTGAAATTGGGGAGGATTGGGGCCAAATTTATTGGTATGTGAGGTGAATTTGGAGAAATTGAGCTTTTAAAGGAAATTTGGGCATTTTTGGTCAAAGTGGTCAAATTGGTCAAATTGGGTTCAATTAACTGGTACAAATTGGTTTTGGGGACATTTGAAATGATTTTTGAGGGTTTTGGGAAAGTTTTGGCTACCAAGGTTTTTTTGTAATTTAGGCAAATTTGAGGGATTTTGGTAATTTTGGAATTTTTGGGATGTTTTGGGAAATTTAGGTAGTTTCAAATGGTTTGAAATGCATTTTGAATAAGTTTGGAGTTTCAAATGGTTGAAATGATTTTTGAATAATTTTGGATATTTTGGGTAAATTTGAGAATTTTGCCCAAATTTAGGGTTTCGAGGGTACTTAGGTAATTTGGCATTTAGGTAATTTGGGGGTAAAGGCCAAGTTGGATGTTTTGGTAGAATTGGGGTGTCAACCACTTTACATGAGCTTTAAGCCAATGAAATCCCCATTTGGATCCTCTATGTACTGGACTTAGCTAAACCCTAGCTTAGGGCTAGTGGGTATAGGGGACCATCTACATGAGTTTTTCAAAAGATCAAGGGATCAAAGTCAACAAATCTAGGTTTTAGGGTTGTGAGCGAAAGTGGGTGCAAGTGAGTGCAACTAAGTGAACTAGCTCCAGATCAACACTAGGGTCAACCTTAAGTCCAAGTAGTCCTATGGGGACTCCTCTTGAGCTTCCTCTATAGTGGCCCCACCTATTAAGTGCTAGAGGTTAGGTCCAGTATATGGAACTTCAAATTGAGCACAGAAGAGTTCAGAGTTTCTAAAGTTGAGGGTTCCTTTTTTAGTTTTCTAGGAATAGTCAACAAGAAAATCCTATGGTTAGACCTTAGGCTACTGAAGAGGGAAAACTAAACCTCAACCTAAAGTGAGGTCATCAGGTGCTAGCAAAGAACATTGGCTAACCTAAAGTTTTTCACCAACATGTGTAGTAGTGTTGAGTGGATTCTGACCTCTCACTTCTAGATTGCCCACTATGCCCTCTCTAGAGGACCTATTAGGAACCCTTACAATCCCAACTTTAGACAGAAATTGATAAGAAAATCTAGTTTTTCACTCTAGAAACATTAATTCTACACCCATCAAAACTTATCTCCCAATCTATTTGCACTCCCCTCAGGTGATCGCAATGGTTATGCCCAAGTTGAAATGTGGCAATCACTAGTTGGTGAAATCATAGCCCTCCTGGGTCATTATGTTTATCAATGAATTTTAACAATACAAATATTCACTTTGCAAAGTCAATGAACAACTGGTGAAAATACCATCACAATTTTTTAAAATAAAAAGAAATCTTTAAATCCTTCTCATCCCACAAGATTAATTCCTAAATGGAAGAAGAAAGAAAGGGAACTACTCTGAATTCATGGAGATAAGATAAAAACACATGATTTATATTGAAAGCCAAGTCTTACAATAAAATCTTAAACAATACAAGATACTTATCGTTATGTCTTTTCCCCAAAAAAATCTTGAAGTTTCCTTGAAGCAATCTCCAAAAACCTTCAAGAAGTTTTCTCCAACATGCCCCTGAAAGGACTCTCCAAAGTCTCTTTTTTGTCCAAAATTTGGCCCTATTACTAGATAATTAAAAATCACAGAGGGTCACTTCAAGCAACCCTTCAAAACTTGGTCAAATTCAATGGATATTCTAGAAATTTGGTTACTAGTGCTATAGCGTCAGTTTGGGGCTCTATAGCGCCTAGCCTGCTCTATACCAAGTGTTATGGCTCTAAGAGTAGCACTATGACGCCATACAAAAATCTTACATTTTTGCTTCATTTTGTCCTTATTTTCTCTAAATGTCCATTTCATGTACCAGAAACAAAAAATATGCAAAATACATTCCATTAAAGTGTAATATCATAAAAAATATGCATATAATGGGCATGAAATCTACACTAAAAATAGGTAATTTTTAGGTGGATCAATTCTCCCAAAATTAAATGTTACTTGTCCTCAAGTAACCCATTTTGCTATATATAAAATTATAACATGGTTATGAGTTTTACTTAAAGATTTCTATAGTTTTTTTTTCTATAAATGCAATAATAAAACTTTAGAAAAATTTTCAATAACTCAAGTTAAAACTAAAATATAAGAATATCTAGTATTCAAGTCTAACAGTTCTAATTTCTTATTCATTTTAAGATTAACTACAATTTGTCATACTAATGATGCTAAGAAGAATAACAAGGAAAAGAATTTTATGAGAACTCTATTAGTAAGGATGCTAACACTTTAAAAATAAGTTCATAAATTTAAATAAGTCTCTTTCATTAAGATGATTCAAGTGAAGCCAATTTTTTTATAAGCATCTCCTCAAGCTTCTCCTCACATAATTTTTTTGCCTTTCTTTCTCTTTTGATTTTCTTTTTTTTTTCTTTTAGGATCATTTTCAATCATTTCTTTTTCTTTTGATGTCATGTGAGGATTATTATATCTAGATAGCCTTTAATGATTTTGAACCTCACCATCCTCTTCTTAAAGTTAAAAACTTTTCACATTTTCTTACTCAAAAAATGTGTATTAACTTTCTAAGATTTTTAACAAAGTCTCAACTCTCCTTTTTAAGTGTAAAAATCTAACATCCTTAATATTTCCAAAATTATAATTTTCTTTATTTTAAATAATTAAGGCATAATCTTATACTCTTATACTAAATATCTTAACTCTAGAACTAACATTTATTATTAAAACTTTTACTTAAGTTTTCTGTAATATTTTGTCGGCACTATTTTTGGTGTGGAGTTTGCCCATAAGAAGCTGTCAGTTATCAGAATTGAAATCCCGTTGCCCGCTTCGGAAGGACGTTTTTTAAAAAATTTTTGTTTTGAAAAAGATGTAGTCAAACTGACCCCATAATTTTCATAATTTAGATAAAAGAGCGCTTTACCTCAAATCCCGTATCTATCCCGAAGGATGAACAAAAGAGTTGAGGGTGAGGCTCGATCAAATAAACTAAAGAAAGTTATGACATCCGTTTGATCTGCGAAACGAATGTATTGGCCGACAAGTTCCCCTATTTAATATAAGGAATTAAATAGGGTTTATATTATGCTGGGTTCGGGAAAAGCTTCCTATAAGGGCAAGCCCCTATAGTTAATTACATCTTAGGTAACAAAAGTTA
>NW_018233583.1:149270-149554 GCF_001263595.1 Phalaenopsis equestris
AGAGCCAATTTATTTGAAGTTTGGTGCTGTGTAGGTTTGGATTGAAGTTTGTCCTGGTTTCGGGCAGGAATTCAAACTCAAAATTGGATTTCTGTGGTGGAATTGGGAGAGGGAAATGAATTGTAATGTGCTAAGGAACTCTTAGAGAAGCTCTCTGAGGAGTTTGGGAGGCCTTGGTGAAAAATTTTCTTACCTTCCTATTTATGGCCGTGGGGGGTATTTTAAAGAAATTGTCCAAGGGGAAGCTTAGCTAGCCAATTGAGTGGTTAGCCCCACTGCTTAGG
>NW_018233584.1:0-874 GCF_001263595.1 Phalaenopsis equestris
TTGAGTGAGAGTGAGGGAGCGAGATTGCAAGATACTGGTGTTGTGGGGGAGAAAGAGAATAAAGATAGAAATAGTCATAGAAACTAGTATAGGGAAACTAGTATAGGGAAGAAAAGAGAGCAAGAAAAATAGAACTAATGAGATAAAAAGAGAATGAGAGGAGAGGGGGAGAGTGATAAAAATTTATTGAGGCGAGGGAAAGATGGGTAGAGAAAGATAAGTAAATGAAAGAGCAAAAGGCAATGATAAGAAGAGAATTGGAAGAGAGGGGGTAGGATGGAAGGGACAGATTAAGAAGAAAAGCATGAGGTTGATAAATGTAGAGAGAGAAAGAGAGAAAGAAAGATGAAGTTAAATAGAGAAGGTAGAAAAAGTGAGAGAGAAAAAGATGAAGGGAGGAAGTAAGGGAGGCAGCAAGGGAGAGAGAGTGGGTGAGAGAGAGGAAAGAGATGAGAGAGAGAGGGAGAGAGGGTGGGATAAAGATAGCAAAATAGAGTAAGTGAGAGAGAGAAAGAGAGAAAGAACGAAAAGAGAGTGAAAGAGTAGAGAAAGTGAGATAATAGAGAGAGTAAGCAAAGAGAGAGAAATCAAAGAGGAGAGAAATGAGAGATGTAGAGAGTGAGAGAGTAGGGAAGAGGGTGTGAGGGAGAGAGATTAGAGAAATAAACGGAGAGGAAGAGTGAGATTGATTTAGCACGAGAGAGAGTGAGATAGAGAGGGAGAGAGAGGGAGATAGAGAGGGAGAGAAAGAGGGAGAGAGGAGATAGAGTAAAAAAGAGGGGGAGGGAGAGTGACAGAGACCTAGGAAAAGCAAGGAGAGAGGGAGAACGAGTGTACGTGAGAGGGAGAAAGATAAAGAGAGGGAGATTGAGGG
>NW_018233585.1:0-1991 GCF_001263595.1 Phalaenopsis equestris
ATTTAGGGTTATTGGGGATTTTTCGTACTTATCTTAAAATCGCTCTTTTTTTTTTTTTTTTTTTTTTTTTTTTTTCTACCCCTATAGGGCACCTATAGTGGTATTAGGGGGTGTAATCTGTCTATAACCTCTCAATGTCCTCTGAATAATCTTCGTCATATGCAGCTCTGTATACATAAGAAATTTTTCTCCCACCTAGGTAATCATTTTTTTCCACTACTTTAATTTAAAAGTGAAAAAAGACTCGCTTTTTTTAGGTGTTTTAATGAGAATGGGAAGAATCTTTAAGTGGTGAGAGATCTATTTATGATTACGAGCTTGAAAGGTGTAGTTTGGCCCTCTCCCACTGAATAACCAATACATAGTGCGGTTTAGCTTTAACTTGGATTATCCTTATGATGCAATGCTTTCCAATGTTTCTTACCTTCTCCATCCTAACTTTTGTCGCTTAAATTGTGGTTAATTTTTATTAATTTAGTTAATAAATGTTTTTAAAAATGTTATTAAAATTGTAAATCTCTTTAGATTTAATGAGATCCGAGTTCAAAAATATGATTCTATCTCACTTGAGCATGAAGCTTCCTAGTTCTGGCCAAGTCCGTAATATTCCGGCTAAGATTCCCTCCGCACGTGGATTAGATTTACCGGGCTAGCAATTTGGCTTCAAATCTCACACAAGCAGATGGCATTAAAAATATAGATTTTTAAGTTTGGATGATCTCCATTTAATTTTATTTGATCCTAAAACTCATGCCATGTTTGGATATGCGTTTTCAAAACGTTGAAAACAGCATTTTCACACCACACATACTAGATACGGTTGAAGCTTTTTGGCTATCTGACTTTTTCAGAAAATTAAAAATTTATAATAGTCATTGCATCTAGCTAATCAATAAATTATTTTTAATCAACTTATCAACAAATTATTTAATAAGCTGCAGCTGCCCCAACCAAACACTCTGTCTTCTCAACGTAACTTTGGTAACATTTTGTTACAGGCCAAATAAATGTATCTGTAATTGATAGATTTTGAATGAAATTTTATCAGTACTCTTAAAATTATATGTATATTAGCTAGATACAACGATAGAGACTACTTTAAATTTGTTTTCCAAACTTCGATTTAAATTGGAGCTGGCTTCTTATATTGTGTGTTAAGAATGGCAGGCCTTTGGAGTGTCGGTTTAGTTTATAATATAGTCTTTAAGAGTATTTGTCCGGGACATTCTCTCTATTTTTTAATGATTTGATTTACAGTATAAATTTTTTATTGATATAATTATAAATTAATAAAGTGAGCAACTAGTAGGTGACCAGCCGTCCATAAAGATATGTTACTTCTACATTTTATTATACAATTTTGTTTCTTTAGTAAACTTTTTAATCTATCTTGACTATCATTTGAATGAAGATTATAACAATTCAGCATGTGGGTCTCATTGATCTCGGTTTGTATGAAGAGCGAGCATTCTTTGTTGCACTTATAAGCTTGTATAAGCACAGAAAAATAATTAGGTTAGTATCCAGTGTCTAATGGTGGGACGTCGCGTATCAAGTAAACCCCATAAATTTTATCACTGGTCAATCTCAGTTTATTGTGGTGGTCTCATTTGACATGTGTCACCTCACCATTGAACTCTAGACGTAAATTACATCCGGAGTCTGGATGTAATATTTGGTGATCAACTCCTAAAATAAGAGAAAATATTATCTCAAAATGCAATTTTTTTTAAGCATTATCCCTATTTTTAAGGAATTGCATTTTAACTTTAGGAAATTCAAATTACGTCCGGAGTTCGGATGTAATGTTTGGTGATCACCTCTTAAAATAAGAGAAAATATTATCTCATAATGCGATTTTTCTTAAGCTTTATCCCTGTTTTTAAGGAATTTAGATTTTAATTTCAGGAAAGGCATTACTCTCATTTATTTTGGTTGTGCAAATTGATGGAAATCCATGCAGTGAGATAATGCACGCAATGTGGAAGCCT
>NW_018233586.1:0-886 GCF_001263595.1 Phalaenopsis equestris
TTTGCAAAATTTATTTGCAAGTATCATATAGAGTTCACAACTCCGTAGGGATATCACGGAAAAAATTGTGTAAAATGTATGATTTTGTGGGGATATAGACCGAACGAGATCATACCGCACAAGCAAGGAATCTCAAAATTGAGAAAACTTATTTGGCAAATTTAATTTGTTTGTTGTAAAATTTTTATTTTGAAAATGTTTTGTTCTGTTCATCGTTATGAACCAATGCATAATTCAGTGGTTTTCAACCATATTAAGAAGAGTTTATGTCAGAAAAAGACTCTGAAATTCTTCATTATTGATTCATACAGTCATTTTTACAATATATCATGTATATATCTCAAAGATGAAAAGTACATTATGATATATGCATAACTAGTACATCGATGAGTACATAATATAAAGTATAAAACAAACTGTCTTCATATCGTTGGTTGCATATTTATACATCTGTATGTTTGTCAGTAGAAGATCTTCTTGTAAACTGTGGTATGAGTTTCTAAACAAGCTGACCTTCTAGGCTGTTATTTTGGGATAGCCTAGTGGTGCAACAAGTTTATAACTCATATGGCTGTAACTGTTCAAGCTCCAGGTCTGGTTGAAATCCATATGGGGTTTTTTCGTCGCTCATTCTTCTGAAAGTTATCGACACTCGACGGTGTCGAACTCCAGGAATGCAATGTTTTGCTATGTCAGCTCCATTTCCTTTCAGAATCAAGACGGATCCTCTTGGTAAGGAAATCTCAACAGATCCTTGGAATTCTCCTGGACCGATTATGTTTATATCTGTGTCAAATAGGATACTGCACTCTGATATGAAGGAGACCGTACAGAACAGTCGAATAAAGTCGTGATGATCAATATGTGGATGGATACAATCCCCTTC
>NW_018233587.1:0-1002 GCF_001263595.1 Phalaenopsis equestris
GATTTTTCAAAAAAAAATTACTAACTTAACCAAGGGGAAGCCTAATCACTTGAAATTTTTATGGAGGTAGAACTAAAAAAGAGAGCCATTTAGACAAAATTTCATGATTTTTTGAATTTTATGTGAACTGCTAGAATTATTTTAAGTGATGGGGTATTTATTAAATATAAAATATTTTAAAGGGGGAAAATTAAGTTTTGCATTTTGAAAAATCTCCCCAAGGTCAGAGAACCAAAAGAAGCAAAGTTTATATTTTTTTGATTTTTCTTTGATTGATTGGAATTATTTTAGTGGAAACCCATCTTTCAGCCTTTAAAATTTATTTTAAGCTTCAAAGTACAATATCTTTATTTAAAAATCAGGAAAAAATATTTCAATTGTTTTTAAGTGCTTAGAAAACACTTTAGAACATTTCCATAAATTTTATTATTTTTGTGATTTTTATGAATTTTTAATTATTTTTTAATTATTTAAATATTTAAAATAGGCTTAAAAGTAAAGTTTTTATTTTAAACACCATTTTTTTTTTATAAAATTCCCCTAGTCACAAAGAACTCCAAAAATAAGCTTTCATGATTTTTTGAGTTATATTTTGATCATTAAAAATTATTTTATATTTAACTCAAAAAATCAATTTAGGTCATCAATGGATTTAAAATGCTTTGAAATTTTTATGGGGAGTTCTCTGAATCTTACACAACGGTGGAGATAAAAAATCAAGTCATTTTGATGTTTATATTTTCTAAAATTAATTATCTTAGTGATTTAGGGCTTAGACAAATTAGGTTTATTTTGAATGACTTAATTCTTGAGAAATTTTCCTAAGGGTTCTTTGGTCATAGTGAACCTACCAACATTTTCTTGGATTTTTCTAAGCAACATGCTAATTTCCATGATTATTTTAAGCAAATAATGCACATAAACTTAAAAAATATGATTCTCTGTCTATGAAAAATATAGATCTCTCTCTAGAGGTCTTTTCTGACTTTGACAAAATGAGGG
>NW_018233588.1:0-1030 GCF_001263595.1 Phalaenopsis equestris
ATTTAGTGCAATAATACCTAATTTTGGTAAGGATTTCGTAGGCACATGCATTTTTGGAAATAGGATCCCTTGCTTTTAAGGACCTTTGGTCCATGAATTGATTTAGGTGGTTTCATGGTGTTTTTACTAGTCACTAAGTCCAGCTAAGCTGTGATGGAGTTAATTTGGTGACTTTATGATGGTTAGGTCACATTTAGTGCAAGGGTCCAAATGGGTGCAAATGACCAAGTCTTGGGTTTGGGCTAGATTAACCATGTCAATTGGCACAAATAAATTTTTCATTTGGTGCATATGATCATAAAGAACAACTTTCGTGAAGAATGGAAGTTGTTTTGAGTTCAAATGAAGGGTCAATTTGAAGGAATTTTGACTTTTAGTCAATTTGGTCATGTTGGGCTAGGCTTAGGTCTAGCTCGGGTTAGCGTTGGGCTAAGTTAAAATTAATTATTTTAAATGTTCATTAGGGACCTCATGAAGAGTTTTCAACATGAATTGTTTACCAATTTGGGGGTTAAGGCAATCAATTGTGTGAAATTTGGGGACTTATACAATTTTGGACTAAATTTGGGACTTTTGGATTTAGGCCAAAATCAAATAGATTTGAGGCTTCACCAAGGTCAGTTGATGGTTTATTTTGATGTATAATAATGTTATCAAGATTTTGCAACATTAATTGAGGCCAATTGATAAAGATTTTGCAACATTAAGTGGGGCCAATTGACTAGGCTATGAGTCCAATTTGGTGAGATTAGGTCATATGGTCAAAATTGGGGTTTTGACCCAAATCAAAATTGGTCTCAAATCATGGGCCAATTAGGCTTGAATTTAGTATATTTTGGTCATATCAAAAGTTAATTTGAGTTTAGGTTTGGAATTAGGGCCAATTGAGCTCAAATTGATGGATATTTGGGTTGAATTTGGGGAAATTGGGCCTTTAAAGGCAAATTTGGGGATTTTGGTTAAAGATGGTCAAATTGGCCAAAATGGGCATGTTATAGTTAAGAGAAATAAAATTTGGAATATTTGGGAT
>NW_018233589.1:0-1217 GCF_001263595.1 Phalaenopsis equestris
GCAAAAATTTCAGAACGATGAAAATGCCTAAAATATGGAGGCATGATTTATATTTAGAGTTTTTATTTCCACCTGTATCATTTCATATTGAAAAATTAAGTTTGGGGGAGGGAAGAAAAAGATTAACTATTTGATATTCTCAACTTAAATATTTTCCAAAATTATTAATATGATTTTATGTAGTGAATTTAATTCAGGTAACTATATTTTGTATTTATTTAAATAATATGGTAGATTTAAAGAAATATTTTATTAATGAAAATTAATTTTGTAACTTAAGATATTTAATATAAGAGAATAAGATTATAGTTAACTATTTAAAGTATAAAGGAAACTATATTTTGAGGTATTAAGTAGCTGAAAATTCATTTGAGAAGAAAAGATTGGGGCACAATGATGTAATATCTATGAAATATTTATAAGGTAAAGGAATGCTTTTAGTTTCAAATTTAGGGAAAGAAAGGTGAGCTCAAAATCCTCACTTGAAAAAGGAAAAAAAAAGGATTGACAACAATCCCTAAAAAGAAAAGAAAAATATATAGGATTGAAAGCAATCCAAATGAAAAAGAGAAATGAAAGAAAAAAATGAAACTGAGGAGAAGCTTGAGGATATGTCTAATCAAAAATTGGCTTCACTGGACCTACCTAAAGGGAAAACATTAATGTATTCTTGAACTTATATTTATTGATTAGTTCTTTTAATAGTAATGTTCTCATGAAGTTCCTATCATCCGAATATTCTAAGTGACTTAATATTACAACATATACACAACCTATAGTCATTCTTGAAATAAATACAAGACTAGAACTCTTAAACTTGATAACTAGATAATCTTCTAACTATAGAGTTAATTTAATTACTTGAATTTTTTCTTAAAATCTCACTATGGTATTTATCTAAATCAAACTTATAGTATTTCTGAATTGAAACTTTACTGCAATAGATCATAACTTTTACATAGTACTAAAATTACTTGAGGACAAGTAATAATTAAGTTTGGGGGATTTTGACCAAAGAAAAATATGTTAATATTTTCATGCCTATTTTACACTATTTTTGATGATATTGCACTTTAAAAAAAGGTATTTTTGATGTTTTGCTATAGGAATGTTGAATTAAGGTCACTGAAGCAAAACGATGCAAAAAGGAGCGAATTTGGAGCGAAAATGACCAAAATGTGAAGATTTGAACTAGGGCGCCGACGGCGAGCCCAACG
>NW_018233589.1:1350-1672 GCF_001263595.1 Phalaenopsis equestris
ATTTTGAAGGGATGCTTCGACACCTCTTGGGAAAGCGCATCCACAACTTTAAAAGAAGAATTTAGGTTGAAAATAGAGAAGTCCTGGAGGTTAGAGAGGTTCCATTAGAGTGTAGAAAGTTTAGTAGAGAGCCTAATTGTGAGGAATTCTTCGAGAGATTGTAAGAGTGGAGGGAAAGTGAGAGATTTCTTCCTCCTTGCCGCTTCGAAGAGGAATTCTATGTGCTGTAAAGAAAGGAAGTGATTCAGAGGAACTTCGAGGAGTTTTCTTGGGGAGAAATTAAAGATAAGTGTTATTTACTTATTGTAGTTTGTATGACTTT
>NW_018233589.1:2085-6582 GCF_001263595.1 Phalaenopsis equestris
GAGAAGGATGCTTTCTTATATATTGAATATCACATTAAAACCTTTATTAGTATAATTAGTTATTTAAGAGTTATTAAAATTACATATTTATTTCAATTGTCTATTAGTGACAGATAAGCAATTTGAATTTCATTGTTGCGATTAAGTATTGCTTTTCTAAAATCTTAGTTCATAGCTCTAATATTACTCCCTGTGGGATCGATATCTAGGACTCCATTAGAGCACTATATTATTTGAGCGATACGTATACTTTCGTTGATAAGTGTGACTTTATCATTATTGAATATTTTATACATACATCTTTATCGAATCTATAACTGTTATTAAGTTTTTGGTGTAGTTGCTGAGGAATTAAATCTCTTAGTAGCAGTATTAAATACTTGAATTTTTAAGCATATATAAAGTCACTGTCATTACTCTCTGAGAGTGCATAAAGAACATTGGCTGATCTAGAGTTGAGAGGATACTGGCTCCCACTCTAGAGCTCCCACATCCCCCTCCTTTAATTTCCAAGCAACTAGATCAAATTGGGGATTTTAGTCCGTCACCCTAAAATTTCCAATTCTGCACCCATCAAAGTATATTTCCCTATTTATTTGCGCTCAAACACATGGACTACATTCTTACCCATGAAATTGAATAGGACTCTTACCTTGCTATAAAAAAACATGGCCCTTTTGAATCTTATGTTTCTCAACAAATTTTAACATTTCAATTGGTCAGATCAAAAAGTAATTAAAGATTAGAGTTCAAATCATCATAATTTATTGACATTTCAAACCTTGCACGAGAATATTAATTCTTCACAAAACTATATTTCATTATATGGAGAAGGATAAAGAAGACCACTCAGAATTTATGAGAAGGATGGGACAAAATAAGGATTTTATATATAAAATTAAGTTTACAAAATAAAGAAAGGAAAGAACACAACTTATCTCCCACTCCTCCTCAAACAAATCCCTTGAAGTTCTCTTTAAGCACATTCTCTCTTTACAATCACACTCAATTCTCTCTTAGAAATGTAATGAAGAAGAAATCTCTCACATTCCCTCTCTTCTTACAACTATTGAAGAAAAACCTAACTCTTCCTACAAAATTTCTCACGCCACACTCACACAACACCTCACGTCTCTCTCCCACACCACAAAAAATATCTCCAACACTCAAAAGACCTCAATAAACTTCACTATATGGGTGTCAGCCTTGTCTTCAAAGGAATTCAAAATTCCCTCTTTTTTCTCAAGTGGCACACCTCCTCACATCAAGAGACAAATCCCTTCATCCAAGAGACTTATTTCTTTATCCAGGAGTCATTCCAAAGTGTCTAGATGTATTGAATCACTCCATGGGTCTTTTCAATTGTTTGGAGCCTTCTATAACTACTCAAAAATAGTAAATAACCATCACAATTCATCTTAATTTGTCCCTAGCACTTTTGGTGCTTGTTCTGGTACCTCAGACGCCAGTTTATTGGAGTTCCGCGCTGTTCTCTAGATTTTGGCACATCTTCTTTGGAAAATGGTGCATATGGTGCCAGAATGATGAAAAATTGCTTTTTCACTTCAAATTTCCTCCTTCGTGCTCCTTTTTACTCCAAATGCCTAAGATCAATATACCTACAAAAAAATACACTTCTTTGAAGTGCAATCTCACCAAATTTAAGCCTAAAATGTATACATAAAATTGCACATTTTTTTGGTGTATCATTTGTGTATCATGTATCATTTTGATTAGCTCTTAGATAGAATTGTTTCCATTTGTCCTTTCTTTCTCAATCCACTTGCCTTGCTCATCTCTTAGGTTGACATGATTCCATATGCTTTCCATCTTATATTCAAGTGTTAATCATATGAGTATCATTTTGATTGGCTCTCAGATGGATGTGAGCCTATATGTGCTTTCTATCCCATTCTGCTCAACTTGCCTGCCACTTAAATTGGATGTGAGCATGTGTTCTTTCATCCGAATGTATTAAAGTCTTAATTAATTAGTATCCTTGTGATTGGCTCTCTGGTGGATCTGAGTTCAAATATGATTTCCATCTCAATCTAATCATCTTGTTCAACTCTTAGGTTTAATATGAGTTTGAAAGTTCTTCTCACCTATTGTGTTAAAATAACTTCCAAATAAATCAATTAATTAATCAATCCATTAATCAATCAATCAATTAATCAATAAAATAATCAATTGATGAATGAATTCCCTATTGATAAACTCAATAAATATAACAGAAGTGGGAAAACTCATAAAAAGGCCCAAGCATGAGAAAACTCATCAAAAAGCACAAAAGTGGGAAAACTCATAAAATTACCTAGGATCAAGAAAACTCAACAAATGAACCAAGTGTTGAAAAACTAATCAAATGTTTCAAAAGTGGGAAAAATAAAAAAATGGCCCAGGAGTGGGAAATCTCATCAAACGACCATAAGTGGTAAAGCATATCAAATAGCCTAGAAGTGGGAAAACTTATCAAACGACACAGAAGTGGGAAAACTGATTAAACATTTAAAAAAAAAGACTTAAAAAAAAAACAAACTAATGAACTATTAAAATTAAACCATCCAATTGAAAGAAATATTTTAATTAAATGAAAATTTCCAGATGAATTAAACTTTCAAAATGGATAAAACATTCTTTTCCGAACAAATCAAGCAACAACTTTAAAATCAAAGCATATCAAAAAAAATTTAAAAAAAACCTTCTTGATTCATATGTATTGGATTAAACCATTTGTAGATCATATGTCTGTCATCTTGAGCCTATGCTCCTGGTGAAGAGCAACTAGTACTTCCTTTAGGTCAATTATGGCCACCTCAATCTGTGGAACAACTTCCTGGGCATTCGAGTTCACTATCAGGGGCATCTGGTGACCCTGGGATGCTAGTGATCCCCACCGTTCGTTAGTTTCTCTCCCAACAACATCAAGAGGGCCAGATAAACAATCAGATGCACCTTTAATATTGATCAGAGCTAACGTCAGGCTGCCTTTGGAACTAAGAAAAGGTGTACTCCCATCACCAATGAGTTGATGATTTGCACAACCTTGTCTACAAAAATAATCAAATGTGAGAAAAATAAATAACATTTTATTCAATCAAAGAGGATGAAGTTTCCTCTAATAAGAATATGATTCACTTCAGAGGATCATAAAGATGAGAGGCTCTTACATAGAGGGGTGAAGCAATGTCTACTCGGTCGGTCCCACCAATCAGTGGAAGGGCAGTTCTCTCCCTAGGAAAAGGAACTTGGGTTTTAGTAGCAACTTGAACAGGTTGTTGAGTTGGTTGTTCACACAAGTATATGTAGAGAGAAGTTCCACCGCACCAGTAGAGCACACACATGCCCTATTTTCCATCTCATGATTGAGCAGCATTGTGTCGAAGGACTCAGCCTCTAGCTCGTCCACCCTCTGCTTCTTATGAGTCTCATAACGTTGATCGATTGATCTTTTCCCTCTAAACTCTATGCTATTGAAGTTCGGCTCTCACCTTTCAACTTTTTTTCTATGTGGGCTAACTACTCTCCAGTTTTCTTTTCTCCCCATCGTCCTCAAAAGGACTATGTTTTCTAGTCCAAATTCTAGAAGCTTTCATCATGGCTGCCTCATTTACCACTTTAGCAAAAACTTCTTGCCACTCAACATGAATACCAAGTACCTCTTTTGCAGTAACTAACTGCAAAGGCAAGAAACTACGAAAAGGTGATGGAGAAGTATCGACCACGACATTTTTATAAGGAATACGAGAACCAAAATCTAAGAAGTTCAATTGTTAATATTATTTATTACAAAATAATTTAGTTAACTGTTTCTTTTAATTTTCTCATTCTTTCACAAGGGTGAGTTTCAAGAAGAGAATTGACAAATTAAATATGAACATAAAAATTATGTCCACATGAATCTCAAGGAAATACAATGATTCTTGCTTATGAACACCGAAAGGCTGTGTATTAGGATAGTTAAAAGATAAAAACATCAAGCATCATTTCTTTTAGTTGTAACTGTGAGCCGACATAACAGAAGCAAATAAGATTGAAGAAATAGGAGCCCAAATATGATAATTGTCGTTCATGACCAACACTCTCAAATGATTTCAGAACTCCTCATAAAATGGTCAAATGGTCCTCCACGGCACACTGCCCTGGCTTTCTAAGATGGATTATTTTCCAAGGAGAGCTTCCCATTAGATTACAGTGGTACGCTCTTTGCCTAACGATTCAGTGCATCTTAGCAACAAGAGGGCATTTTCTCATAATACTCTTGAGAAGGCTAGCCAACTATCTTTCAGTAGACTGATTATCAGCCGTCCGACTAAAAACTTCTGTCCAGTCAAGCAATAGGGTTACCAAGCTGCAGATGCCCCACTTTAAAAAGTTAAGAATAAGAAAGGGTGCTTACGTGGTTATGAATACTTAAATGTGCTATGTTTAGTTACGAATATGTAAAAATATGATAATATCATGTAACGTTCCTATTAAAATGGGGATAAACATCTA
>NW_018233590.1:0-885 GCF_001263595.1 Phalaenopsis equestris
CTGTCCTACCAGAAGTTCATTTTACCATTACCCAATTCCCATAGAAAAAGATTTTCAATAGACTGCCTCACTTTAAGAGGATTAACCCAAATTCTAGAGTCCCCAAGCTTCTCAGCGACCAAGCTGAGATAGGAATTTGTGCAGTATTTTGCCATCATAAATTGAGCCCAAAGAGTACTTTACTATCTGAATTTGAGCCAAAGTTTCCAGAGAGTAATCTGTTGTAAGTTCTGAAGTCCTTTGAATCCAAGACCCTCAATAGAAGTTTGTTAGTTACTCTCTACCAGCTTTCCTAGTGATGTTGTTTTCTTTGACCAGGCCATAGAAATCTATTGAAGCACCTTTTTTATTATAGTTGGGTGCTCTTATTCATGACTACCATTTGTAGAATGTATGTTGGAAGGTAGTAAGAATACTCTTGAGCAGTGTGATTCTATCCCCATTGGATAAAAAGAATGTCGTCCAACATTGCAATTGTGAATTGGTTTTATGTACCATCTCATCAAAATGAGTCTGCTTTGATCTACCCTTGAGAAGAGGAACTTCTAAATTTTTGAAAGGGGTAGTCATGGGGGTGAAACAGTAAAATCAATGATCCATTATTTAAAGTTAGGAAGGGTTCCTTTGTTGAAGAGAACTTGGCACTTTTTCGTTATTTAGCATCAACCCGTAAGTATCTTGGCATTGCTTTAAGCAATTATTAACAAGTTTGACAGTAGCTTTGTTGGCTCTTTAGAAAAGAATTATATAATCTGCATAAGTCAGGTGGTTGATATCAAGGGTAGATTTGTGATGGTACTTATAGTAGTTCTTCCTTCGGATTGATCTATCTAGCATTAGGGATAGATACTCCAAGGCAAGGATAAATATAGTGGGGGAGCTCTC
>NW_018233591.1:0-268 GCF_001263595.1 Phalaenopsis equestris
TCTTTGGGAGCCATCTTGATTTGGTTATACCCCGAGGATCTGTCCATGAAGGAGAAATCCTCATGTGTTGAAGCGATATCCACCATCATTTTTGGTATAGGTAGTGGAAACTCGTCTTTTGAACATGCCTTGTTCAAGTCTCTGAAGTCGACGCAAATGCGGATCTGTCCATTTTTCTTTTTAATAGGTACAATATTGGCTAATCACGTGGGGTACTGCTCTTCTTTAACAAAACTGGCGTCTATCAATTTCTTTACCTCGGCGATGA
>NW_018233591.1:1642-2576 GCF_001263595.1 Phalaenopsis equestris
ACCGAGCAGCAAGTCTTCGTCTGTAAAGGTTACCCCTGACTGTTCTCTCAATGAGCAAACTTCATCTGAGGATGTGCTAGCCAACTGAGCTAAGCAAATTTCTGGATCTAGCAAAGTTGTAACCAGAGATTCTCTCATCTCCTTTGATAGGATTCGAGCGTCGTAGATGCTCAGTCGGGCAGGCAACTTCCTAAGATGAGCTAGCACGTTGTAATCTTGTTTGTAAGATCCTTTGATTTTATCTTGATTATGCGGCTCTTCCACTGGCGGAGGTGGGGGTATCTCTTCTCGAGTCATTGTCTGTTCTCCTTTGTCAGCTGGAGCTATTTTTGGTGGTAATACCTTTCCGCTCCTTAAGTTAATTTCTGTGACTTCTTCTTCTTGAGATAACATTGTTGAATCTTCTGGTATCTTTTCCCCTTCATCGGTGGGATCTAAGTCGATGGCGAGCGGTGCACCGTGAGGCTCGAGAGTTGGCTCTTCGTTTTCAACGCTGTCGTAAGCAAAATCATTGATGTCTTCTTTATACTTGACAACAAGTTCATCGGACTCAAGAACGATTTAAGGATCATTTTAAGGATTGAGATCGCAACCAGCTTGGTTATAATCAGTTATGTTATTATCAGAAACAGTCAAAACATAGCCAGAATCACAACCATTATATTCATAAGACCCCGGAGGGACAAAAAGATAATCATACAAAGTCAAGGGTTCGAGGATTTTCTTCCCCGAATCCGAGACAACCAATCTAGTAGAGGCAGCCCTTATCCTACCCCCCCCCGTGCTATTAATCTTAGCAGTAACGCTCTTCTTTCTCTTGTTCTTTGTCTTGGATGATGACGGATTTTCTGGTGAAATCTTCATTTCGGGCTTGGTATGCCGCAGACTCTGAACGGAGACTTGTTTCGATGCAGACTGTAGCTTGTTCAGTATC
>NW_018233592.1:0-407 GCF_001263595.1 Phalaenopsis equestris
ACAAAGAGAGAGAATAAAGAAAAACAAGGGAGAGAAAAGAATGTGATAGAGAGTCTGGGCGCGAGAAGTGAGAAAACGAGAAAGCAAGTGTGATAGAGTGGGTGAAGAGGATGAGTAAGAGAATTGTGAGAGATTGAATGAGCGATAGAGAGAAGAGGGATGGAGCAAGAGTGAGAAGAGAGCGAATTTTGAAGAGAGAGAGTGTGAGAATATTAAAGCTGGAGAGAGAATAAAAGAGAGATAGGGACGAATAGATAAAGAGAGATGGAGAGATGATGAACAAGAGCAAAAGAGGAGAAATAAAGAGAATAGATGTAAAAAAGAAACATAGAGAAAGAGTATAATGAGAACGTGAAAGAGTTAGTGAAGTCCTAAGAGAGAGAAAGTGAGAGAGAAAGAGTTAGATA
>NW_018233593.1:0-854 GCF_001263595.1 Phalaenopsis equestris
AATGGTCCTTCCCAATTCTGCTCAAATTTTCCACCTAGCTTGCGACGTGCAAGAATAGGTCTTGATCTTAAAGAAAAAAAAGAATTTAACTCTTTAATTTATATTTATATTGGGATACTACACATGTATACGTATCATTATCAAGTAATATAGGACTTTTTGATTAAGACCTGAATATCGAACCTACAAGAAAATACAAAATATGTACTATTGAACATCAAACTTTCTATTTTAAAAAGAATTAAAATAAAAATATTTTTGCAGTATTAAAATTTAAATCTTTTTAATATTATTGATATTTTGATAAAACAATAACAATTTAACAACATAGCTTGAGTTTAAGTATAAAAAAGGGAAATGAATTTGAAAAATAATTTTCTCCTTATCATAAATCAGTAATAAGTATAGGAATTTTATTGTGGAAGTATACAAATTGTGTTGTGCTAAATATGAGCAATTATATTCTTTACCCTTACTAGAGATGCTATAAGGAACATTGTCTAATTTAAAGTTCAAATAGCTCTGAAGACCGGCTAGGCAGGGAAGATATCAGCTCTCACTCTAGAGTTCCCCCAATTCCCGGGGGCTAACATCTCATATCAGAACCAAAAACAATAAACTAAGTTGGGGGCTTTAACCTGTCACTTTAGAGTCCCCTAACTCTAAACCCTTAAAGGATTATTTCCCTATTTATTTATACTAAATCATATGAATTACATTCTCATTCATACAACCTCATGTGATTCTTTCTAATTGTTGACTGAGATAATATCAACCCGATTCTTACATGTTCTCACAGCAAATTTTAACATCTGGATAGGTCAAATCAAGAAGTAAATGAAGTTCATGGATTT